>NC_081248.1:300000-600000 GCF_902713425.1 Acipenser ruthenus | reverse complement strand
TAGGAGAATTTCTTCATACCTTCAGACACACTGAACGCAGCTGGGCAGGAGACAAAAAACAAAAAAAAAGCAAGTTAACTCAGAAATGCATATTTCACAACCGACTGCAAATCAGAATGCCACCCGCAGCCAATCAGAACGGCAGATTTCTGAACCGAAACTTGTGCAGAGTAGAGTCCCAGCTGACACACTGTAAAGACTTTGCACTGCAATCTTTTCTTGAATTAAAACATGGTTCATAGTAAGTCTAGATGTACAGTTGATCCGGTCTCTCATGGTATTGGAGAGTCGCCTTGTCACACTTTAGGTGACAAAATCAAGCTTTGCAGTCCTCTTGTTCACCTAAAGAAGCTCTTACACCACAAGAGAGACAGGGTCAACTGTATATATGCTAAATGGAATCTGAACAACCAATTTGGAAAGGAAACGTTTTCTTTTGAAGCAAATAAGACTAGGGATGCCACTAGTTTAGAGCTGAAAAGACCACCCTCCCCCACAGGCATTTTCACTGAATGTTTAGGAATGTTAGAGATATGCTTGTCAGATAGAGGTCAGCTGTAGTGCTTCTGCGGTGCAAGGTTATTCATACAATAGTTATTAGTCTTATTCATATGCATTGAATGACCTGCACACATTAACGCTGCGGTGCTTCAGAATATAGTAAGAGCACTCGAATGGAGGGCTTCTTCGCATGGCTGAATGGTCATGAACATTCACAGCATATTAAAGTTTCACACAGAAGCACGCGTCCCCGAGCAGGACTGTGAGCGACCGGTGCAAGATGTTGCGTTGCAACGAGAAGGCAGCGACACAAATGTATACACACAATAACGACAGACTGCTACAGGTGCTATAACCTTTCAAACAGGTCTCCGGCAGCACCCCAGTCATTGCCAATACAGACCTCTGACTTGAAAGAATGCTGCACAAGCCAACATGCAAGTAAAATACATGGAAACAGACGTGAAGGAACATCCTACCACTGCGCTCTCCACTGTGCCAGCCACCACAATGAGAGAAGCCCTTCTCTAGCTTGTGTGAGATGGGTGCGTGCAGCTTGTATATGCTGATAAGCATTATTACTTATTTATTTAACAGCCCAGGGCGACTTGCAAAGAATTACAGCACAACAAAACATCCAACAGGGACTACAAAGACAGATCATCTGCCATGACAAAGCACATCGGACTTACACATTCAGACACAGCATGTCTAATCCCCACATGATCAATTATATTACTGGTTGATAGGAGGCTTGTAAAACTTGCACCGGTATGTAATTGGCTTTTCTGATCGGTTAAGAAAAAAAGGGTGATGTCATAAGGGAAGCCTATAATTAAAATATTGTATTGTCTTGTCTTGTGGATTCTTTGCAACGTGTTCTTGAGGGGAAAGGATTCCCAGAGCCTCCAATATATTTACTGCAACTAGACTATAATTATTTTTACTAACGAATGCACAGAAAAGAAAGGAAGGAGTCACCCACTTTTATTCCAGTTATTCGACTGCTAGTCATTTTTTACGCAAGGCATGTTAACACAAAATCGTAAGCAATAGTTAAAGATATTATAGCTACAACAACGAGAACTAGAAAACTAAAACCTAAATCAAAGCTGCACAATTGTACACACAGTTCCCTGGTGTCAGTTTACTCTATGCTTCTGTGCATCATAAAAAGCAGACCTTGTTGACTGTCCGGTTTGTAAGCAGTACTCCAGTGTGATTTCAGCTGTACAAGGACACTTGCTTTCACCTTCGTAAGACCTCTGCCACTGCAGGTGCGTGTCAAACAGAACAGACCTGCTCCTGCCTGCAGCAGGATCATACTAGGTTAGAAATACAAGCTGTTACAGCTCAGGGAACAAAACAGCTTTCAAAGGGAGGGGGGGCTTAAATGATTTAAGAATCTCAAGCTAAACCCCACCCGATTTAATTTGCTTCCATTTAAAACATCAGTCCACCGATAATAACGTAACTAATGGCAAGGACGGAAATAAGTGTGTACAGGTAACAACCTCAGGTGCGTCTTATTAAACTCGGTGAAACCAGGAATGGATCAAGCTGCTATGCAGTAGGAGTCTTATTTCCATCGCTGAAATGGGCATGAACATAGTTTCAAATTTCAAAAGCGATCATTTTGATGGTGCCCTCACTGAAACGAGAATAAACTGCACGCAAGTAAACCAAACATACCAAACTACAACTTGACGAGTCACGCTTCCTTTGAAACCGAGAAAGGACTGCATTAAAACGGACCGCAGAACATAGTACGACACATCACCAATTAGTACCGTGTTAGATTTAATACAAATTTAAGTTCTGCAGAAAGAAGCCATAATGTTAAATAAAAAATGCAACACTTAATCCAACATATTACAACAGAGTTTAGGTCAATGTGAATCTAAACGATATAGTAGAGTTCGAGGTTAAAAGTACACACGGCAAGAATCACACTGCGATCTGCTGAAAAGAAATGGAAGAGAACCAAACTCCCTGCTGCCCTAGACCTTTACCGCACTCTTCTCTCCTCCTTCTCCTCTACTCTCTCCTCTGCTAAATGTGCTTATTTCCAATCTGTAATCCAAGCCTCCACTAACAACCCACGTAAACTATTCTCTACCTTCTCCTCCCTCCTAAACCCTCCCCCCCCTCCTCCTCCCTCCTCTATCTCCCCTGACGACTTTGCCTCCTTCTTCTCTTCTAAAATCTCAGATATCCGCAAACTCTTTAACACCTCTCCCTCCCCCGCACCCCCTCCTGCTCCAACCCCTACACCCACTACATCCCCTACTAACTCGCCCTCCCTCTCCACCTTCTTGCCCCTCTCAGACTCGGACCTCTCCTCCCTGCTCCAGGGTCACAAACCCACCACGTGTGCCTTGGACCCCCTCCCCACTCACCTCTTTCAAGCTGCTGCTCCTGCTCTACTCCCCTTCATCTCCTCCCTCCTCAACACCTCTCTACTTTCTGGCATCTTCCCCTCTGCCTTCAAAAAAGCCTCTATCACTCCCCTCCTCAAAAAACCTACCCTCGACCCCACCTCCCTCCAGAGCTACCGTCCTGTCTCCCTCCTACCCTTCCTCTCCAAAACCCTCGAGCGGACTGTACACCGCCAGCTCTCTGCTTTCCTGTCCAACCACTCTCTGCTTGACCCTCTCCAATCTGGCTTCCGCTCTGCTCACTCCACTGAAACCGCCCTTCTCTCTGTCACCAACTCACTTAAGTGTGCCCGAGCTGCCTCTCTCTCCTCTGTCCTAATTCTCCTCGACCTCTCTGCTGCCTTTGACACTGTTGATCACTCTATTCTACTATCATCTCTTGCTGACCTGGGGATCTCTGGCACTGCTCTGGCCTGGTTCTCCTCCTACCTCTCCAACCGCACTTACCAGGTAACCTGGCGTGGAGCAACCTCCACACCTCACCCTCTCTTGACTGGAGTCCCCCAAGGGTCAGTCTTGGGTCCTCTCCTGTTCTCTCTCTACACCCGCTCCCTGGGCCCCCTCATCGCATCCTATGGTTTCTCATACCATTTCTATGCTGATGATGCTCAGATTTTCCTCTCCTTCCCCACCTCTGACTCCACCATCTCCTCCCGTATCTCTACCTGTCTGTCTGCTATTTCCTCCTGGATGCACTCGCATCACCTCAAACTCAACCTCTCTAAATCTGACCTCCTTTTCTTTCCCTCCTCCTCCCCCTCCTCTGATCTCTCTATCTCTGTTCCTCTGGAATCTACCACACTCTCTCCCTCTTCCTCAGCTAAAAACCTTGGAGTCACCCTGGACCCCTGCCTCTCTTATTCCCAGCACATCTCCACTCTGGCACGCACTTGCAGATTCTTCCTGAGCAACATCCGAAGAATCCGACCCTTCCTCACCAACTATGCTACCCAGCTCCTGGTCCAGGCCCTGGTACTCTCCCGCCTAGACTACTGCAACTCCCTCCTGGCTGGCCTCCCTGCGTCCGCCACCCGTCCGCTCCAGCTCATCCAGAACTCTGCTGCTCGCCTGGTGTTCTCTCTACCTCGCTTCGCCCACGCTACTCCACTACTCCGCTCGCTCCACTGGCTCCCGATCACCGCTCGCATCCAGTTCAAGACTCTTGTACTAGCCTACAGATGCCTTGATCAGACTGCACCCAGCTACCTCCAGACCCTCATCTCTCCCTACACCCCCACTCGACCTCTCCGCTCCGCCTGCACTAGAAGACTGGCTCTACCTCCGCTACGCTCCCCTGCCTCCCGAGCCCGCTCCTTCTCCACCCTTGCTCCGCAGTGGTGGAACGACCTTCCTACAGATGTCAGGACTGCCCAGTCCCTGACCACATTCCGGCGCCTCCTTAAGACTCACCTCTTCAAACAGCACCTGTAGAACTCCTCTGTTGTATCCTGGGACACTATCACCCTTCATTTAAATATGCTTTATTTTGCTCTTATCTGCCCCCTATTTTACTGCATTTAATCCTGTACCTCAGAATATTGTAATCTCCCAAGTGTTTAATCTGTAGTATTTTGTACTTAATCATATCCTGATGTAACTATCACTACTTAATCATATCCTGATGTAACTTTCACTATTATCTGCTGTATTATTGAATTGTGGTTTGTCACACTTGAGAATTATTGTATTTCTTGTTCTTATTGTATGACTTATATTGTAACACTTGAATGTATTTGTATTTGCTTGCGATTGTAAGTCGCCCTGGATAAGGGCGTCTGCTAAGAAATAAATAATAATAATAATAATAATAATAAAAGTAAAATGTAGCCTGTTTTACTAACCAGATCAAACTGTCAGTGTAAGCCGTTGTGCTCCACCACTTAAAACTAACTTTGCACCAACACAGGTACATTTGGCATCATTTGCAGACCCCTCTCTTGTTTACGTCTATATGCATCCAAATTGAACGGCGACAGGGACACAAATAGAGAAATTATAAAAAATAATAATAATAATAAAAATAAATAAAACACATTTTTGCATTTAAGACATATACACATTAGCGTTCCCATCCCAGACTCTAAAAATCGATGTGAGGAACAATCAACACACACGAGAATGTATTTGCCCGATATTTGTGTATGTGTGTGTGTGTCTGTGTGTGTTTTTAATCAAAGCAACGTGCCAAAACATCCCGTGGTACAGAAATGATACATTTTTTAATTACAATAACACTTGCTTACGTTTGAACTGTTGCTTAACCGCCGCAAATTAAAAGGAATCAGCGAAACGGTCACTTGCTGCAATGCAGGCTCACAAAAAGGGCCTTTTTCAGGGGAAAATAAAAATCGCTTTCAAAAAAATCGCTTTTCTGTACCAAACCCATACATTTCACCCGGTTCACACAGTGTAAAAGCATATTTAAAGACCTCCTACCCGAGTTTATAGCGTTTTCTCCTCTATTTTCCTGTATTCTGCTTTAATTAATTATTTTAATTTTAATTTTTTTCTCTTCCAAACAACAGCCTGCAGATCCAAGATGGCCGCCAGGAACCCCCGCATCACGGATCTCCGGCGGCCCGCCCCTCCCTTCTCGCATTGGCTACAAAAGCACTCCCGTGCCAGGGGATTGGCTTACAGCGTTGTCCGTCAGCAGGATGATTCAGCCTGCAGTTCGTCATGATTCGTGAAGATCGACGTCACACACAGACCCGCTCAGAAATCCCGTGTTCTGATTGAATAAATCTCCTGTCATTCAATAATTGAAAACCCGGTCCCCGTTAGAAGAGATAGAGCGAATCCTAGTGACGTCAAAAAGAAGGCGGAACCGGGGAAAGACCAGACAGGGTCATTTAACAGAATATGTTATGCTTGTTAATATATACTGAATAATAATACTAAATACGTTGATATTCGACTAAAATGTCTACATTTATTGATTGTTTATCTATCTGCCTCCTTTAAAAGAGTGCTAATCACTGTTTTAAAATTAATATTCTAATTTGTACTAGCGACATTATCACTGCTCCCGTTTAGACTGCTAACACTATACAGATAACCTGATATTCTCAATAACTCCTGATTGAGGGCAGCAGTGTGGAGTAGTGGTCAGGGCTCTGGACTCTTGACCGGAGGGTCGTGGGTTCAATCCCAGGTGGGGGGACGCTGCTGCTGTACCCTTGAGCAAGGTACTTTACCTAGATTGCTCCAGTAAAAACCCAACTGTATAAATGGGGAATTGTATGTGAAAATAATGTGATATCTTGTAACAATTGTAAGTCGCTCTGGATAAGGACGTCTGCTAAGAAATAAAATAATAACAAAAGTCTACCAGAAGCCATAATAGTAGTACAGTAGTATTTCATGTTAGATTTCGAAATGTCACATTTTCCGTTTTTCATTAAGCATGTGGAAAACTACAAACTACTAAGTTTCACAACAATGGGATAAGCGGTCCCAGATATATGGAAACATGTGACAGACGGACATAAGACCGCCTCCACTATACCCCCTTTGGAGGCTATTTTATGCCCAGTGGGCGATAATTACGTGTGCATAGGAGTTTGTTTCTGTACCAAGTTTCATCGTAATTTGATGTGTCGTTCTCAAGGTATGGCCAAAAAGGATGAGTGTAAATAAGGAATGTGCCCCCCAATTTTATAAAATGACTTCTGAATATCCCCACAGCACGAATCATTGCTGGGGTACAAAGTCGGGTTGGCACCTGTCCCTGTCTTCCCTGGATCGCCCAGGTTTTGAGGAAGGCGTCTCCTGGGATTTCGATATGCCTTCTCAGGACACTGAATATCAGAGCCGTAAATCAGGATACAGAATCACTGCAATAGACACACAATATTAACTGGTTGTCAATTCTGTAATAGTAGTATTATCAATATTTCCTATTGGATGAATATAAGATTGTTAGAGAGAGTTTAAATTGTTATCAACAACCTCTTCTGTTTGGAGGTCCTGTATTTTTGTAGGTTTAGGAGGTCATAATGCTAACCACACACCAGCAAGGGGGGGGGGGGGAGCTAACTGAATTTCCTCACGTTCCATTGGCTCCCACATTTTACTCTAAATCGTACACATCAAATCATATTGCAGCAGTGATTAGGGAACAATACGCTTCTCCGATATGACTCGCCCCCCTCCCCCCTCTGCAAAAAAAAAAAAAAAAAAAGCACTATGGATTTGAGAGCGAACGCCCTAGAGCTCTGAAGAATTTCCAAGGATAACAATTGCGACTTCCTATGTATTCGGACGCAGGACATTTGCTCGTTAATCGGGACTGTCCTGTCTATATGGGGACAGTTGGCATGTATGTAATCATTTCACAGAGTCTGTGAAACCAGTTGCATCTAGTCCAGGGCTGTTTCTACCGTCAAAAACCCAATTTTGAACCCCTTTCTCCATGAGCACTGTGCTGTTCCAATGATTAATCTCCCCTCCCTCTGCAAGTAGATTCACCCATGTCTCAGTGTGGAGAACGGGTAGTAATGCACTGTGCTGTTCCAGTGACTGCCCTCCCCTCCCTCTGCAAACAGGTTCATTCATGTCTCAGTGTGCAGAATGGGTAGTAATGCACTGTGCTGTTCCAGTGACTACCCTCCCCTCCCTCTGCAAGGTTTATTCAGGTCAGTGTTGAGAATGGGTAGTAAAGCACTGTGCTGTTCCAGTGACTGCCCTCCCCTCCCTCTGCAAGCAGGTTCATTCATGTCTCAGTGTGGAGAATGGGTAGTAATGCACTGTGCTGTTCCAGTGACTGCCCTCCCCTCCCTCTGCAAGCAAGTTCATTCAGGTCTCAGTGTGCAGAATGGGTAGTAATGCATTCTCAGGACAGGTTGAGTGAGCACACAGCACTTAAGGAATCATGTCTGTTTTCACTGTACAATATATACAATTACAGCTATTGAAACTTAGGGGTCAGTTTGAATCATGTTTGGTACTCTATATAATATATAAAACTATGGAGATTGAAACTCAGGGGGACTGTCTGAATCGTGTTTGGTGTTGCTGTATAATATATAAAACTATGCAGATTGAAACTCAGGGGGACTGTCTGAATCATGTTTGGTGTTGCTGTATAATATATAAAACTATGGAGATTGAAACTCAGGGGGACTGTCTGAATCGTGTTTGGTGTTGCTGTATAATATATAAAACTATGCAGATTGAAACTCAGGGGGACTGTCTGAATCGTGTTTGGTGTTGCTGTATAATATATAAAACTATGCAGATTGAAACTCAGGGGGACTGTCTGAATCGTGTTTGGTGTTGCTGTATAATATATAAAACTATGCAGATTGAAACTCAGGGGGACTGTCTGAATCGTGTTTGGTGTTGCTGTATAATATATAAAACTATGGAGATTGAAACTGTATGAATCGTATTTGTCCTTGACTACATACAAGTCAGAGAATTAAAACATAAAAAATAAAAAAAAAATAAAAAAATACCAGTACAATGCCAGGACAAGTTATTTATTAAAAAAAAAATATAAGGTTTGACACCAATATTTAAAACTTAAATACAGGACGTGCTTATTAAAACAATGAGACCCAAATGTGAAGCTGATCTCAGGATAGTGAAGTCTGTAAGGTTTGAAAACCCCTTTCACCTCTCCAGTACAGTAAAACCTGAATCCTCAGAACACCTCCGCTATCTCGCGGTGCTCTTCTGTCACAGAGAACGAGTGAAGCAGCCCCCAGTCTCCACACAGTACAGTAAAACACGTTTCAGTTACATTTAACAAGATGCAGGTTTGATTGAGAAAGTCTTTATCAAATACAGCTAGATCTCCATTATCTGAAACTAGTGCGGCACAAACGCATTATTGGGATCGAGCTCTCCACAGAAACAAGGGGAGGGGCGCTGGTGTCGATCAGGCTGATTCACCATTCAGAGTGAAGACTGGAGAAACTGCTGCTTGGGTTTCTGATGATTGCTACTATTCTTAGACTCTGTGAAGAACAGCGATCCACACAAACCCAAGCAGCTGTTTCTCAGCCCGATCCACACCAGTGGCCTGTGGAGAGCGCTATCCAAATAATACATGGGTTTGTTCAGCACTATCCAAAACAAATCCACTTTACAGGTTAACAGCAAGTTTGAATAATAAAGGTTACTGCATGAACCATGGGGCCATTTTCACTGCTCCCCTGATCACTGTGGATCTGAATTTCGTTTCCCAATATATTTTCTACTTTGAATAACTTCTTAAGACGATGCAGCTTCATTTTCATGAAGCTGGAACCACCATGAGTAGATCTGATGGCAGTTATTTAAATACTGTTCTTACAGTTTGATAAAGTGTGTGTTAAAAAGTGCTTTCCTGCCACAGACATGTGAAACACAGAAGTTCACATATCAGCGATGAGGAGAAGCAGAGAGAAAGGTACTGAAGTGGATTTTATCATCTTATTCACAGTGGTAAAAATGCAATCTATTTGTATCCCATACTAAACAATGGCTTCTGGGAACTGCAGAATGTAACGATAAGGATTATGGGCTGTGTGTCAACTTCTTTTGTGACCCACAGCAAATATTCTGTTTTCCCCCCAAACTGTGCAATGGCTTCTGGGAACTGTAGTCCGGAGCATGTGTGAACTTATGTATCTGAACGGGACTCTCGGTTGTGGGGCTGGTGAGGGAGCGGTAGTCCGGGTGGAGCAGTGCACTCTGGGAGCTGTAGTCTCAGGGTTTGCTGTCAGCTTCTCTCTTCACCTTTAGGAACTCGGCCATGTTTGAGAAGTACTTCTGGTTGGCTTCAGCAACCTTCTTCTCAGCAGCTTGAGGGTTAACAATCTCCAGACCCTGTAGACCAATCGGGAGGAGAGAAAAAAGGGTTCATTCAGGAACAGGGGAGAACATGCAATTTGATAGAGAACTGGCGAAGAAACAGAAAGCAGAGTGAAGGAGGTGTAAAAAGGACATCGGAGGTTCGACTTGGACCCTCACTGTTCCTCAGTCTGACCTGTAGGGGGGTGAAGGCCACACTGGAGCTGGTCCCAGAAGATCGGTCTCTCACTGTGGACTTGCCTCCGTACACCATGCTCTGCTTCTGCAACGTGCGCTGAGAGAGACAGGAAGAGACACAATACTATCAATGCCCATCTGACACGGAGACCACCATCAACACACAAGAGAAACAACGTTTTACCCAAGCATTCTGCAGCACCAATGCAAAGTTAACCCTTTGCAGTCCATTTATTAAGTGCGCGTCAGGCACGCCAGGTCTAATTAATTTTCACACGCGCAGTTAATTTTAGACACGCTGTTCAAAAGTATTTTTTTTCACAGTCAAACGGGTTTAAATGGCCCTGCATATCAACAAAGCACTCACTAGGCATCTCCAGCCCCGCCCCACCCTTTCGTTCGCTATAGCGTTCACCTATGTAAGAAATAAATAATAATAATAATAATAATAGTCGTACATACCGATCAATCATCTCCGGATCACTCGTTTTATCACCAAACTCCTCAATAATGCGATCCAAGTCATTATTTTATTACTATAACATCTCAAAAAAGCTCTGCAAATGTCCGTGTTCTCTGTGCGCTGACGCACTATCAGCCAGCTTGTTTACTCTGACCGCCCCGTTATCTGATACCAGGGCCATATATGACTATTCATGAAATACGCTTTTTTTTTTTTTTTTTTTTTTTCGACTTCTCTCGGCTCCTGTCGCTCCCACTCGGCAATTGAATGGTTTTCTCGGCTTTTTCCGGAGAAAAAACGACTAAACACCCGTTTTTTGCGTTGCTATAATGATGTCGGACCCAGTCCGACAAAGGACCTGTGAGGAATAATTGCAATGTCGGACCCAGTCCGACAATGGACCGCAAAGGGTTAACTGATTTTTAATTAAGTTTAGGAGTGCCCAATTATTTTACCCCCGATTAGCTCCCCAGTTTAGAACGTCCAATTATGTTCCCTCATGCAGTGATTCCCCGCACAGCGCAGGAGAACTGAAGGTTCAGCGGGCGTCCTCTGATCCCACGACCGAGCCAGCTTCCTCTTCTACACCCAGGAACTCGAGAGCGGATGTTAGCGAGCTACCGGCCTCTGGAGGACGCTCTGAGCTCACTGGGTGCCTGATCAGCAGGGTTCACCGTAGCGCGATGATGAGTCAGTCCTGGTGCCTCCCTAACCCTGCGGGAGCACCAGGGCCACTCCCTCTGGTACAGTACGATCGTACGACTGGGATTCAGCGAGTGTACAGTGCGATTGTATGATTAGGGTTCAGTACTACTGGGGCTCAGCTCCTGAAGTTCTTTAGAGGTCCTGGCCTTGACATTTGACAGTGGGTTTGGATCAGGTGTCAGTGGTATGATGGGGTTCAGGAGGGACTGGTCAGTCTCTGGGGTTACCTGCAGTGATTTGGAGATCCTGGCCTTGGTGACCTCGTTGACCTGAGCCTGTCTGACTCGTCCGCTCCCTGACTTGCCCAGCTGACCCAGACTGAAGCCCAGATCCTCTTGATAGGCATCCTCTTCAATCTGTGCAACGAGAGAGAGAGAGAGAGAGAGAGAGAGAGAGAGAGAGAGAGAGAGAGAGAGAGAGAGAGAGAGAGAGAGAGAGAGAGAGAGAGAGAGAGAGAGAGAGAGAGAGAGAGAGAGAGAGAGAGAGAGAGAGAGAGAGAGAGAGAGAGAGAGAGAGAGAGAGAGAGAGAGAGAGCGAGGTTATAAACTTACTGCACACAGACATGCCTCTATCAATGAATAGCAATGTACAACAAAAGAGAGGCTTTAGCAAACTTCCTGCACAGACAGACATGCCACTATACCACTAACAATGTACAACAGAGAGGCATTAGCAAACTTACAAAGACAGAAGCACACAGGATGGCCAGGTTTAAGGGAGTGCTAATTAATGCTTTAAAAAGCTACGTGTGATCAGTTAAGAGTTCACAAATTCCTGCCATCTGCTCATTTTTAATGACAATTTTATTTGTATTTGATGTGACATCAATTGTAAAGAATAAGGCTATTCAAATTGTTTTCCAATCAAATCAGTACTTTGTTTGACAAGTGGAAAGACAAGATCTACACCCAATCATTTTTTTTTATTATTGCATCTATAATCTAGAACAGCCCTCTTTTGGAACTCGGTGATCCATCAAGTCGGAAAGCGTTAATGCAAACTATTACCACCTCAGGGTAACGCTGCATTTCTCACACAATGATTGAAATGACTGCGTCCGGATCTCAAAATAAGGCAGTCTGGATATGAGGGGTGCGCTATAAAGACAGACGCTTAGCTATCCTGATCCCAGACAGACAGATCAGCGAATGTCATGTGGTTTGCTTGCATCCTGATCTCAGACAGACACACAGACAGATACACAGACAGAGACAAAGACAGAGACAGACAGAGACACAGACAGAGACACACTGACAGAGACACACAGACACAGACAGACAGACAGACTGACCTCAGCGAACGTCATGCGGTTGGCTTGCTTCCTGATCTCAGACAGACACACGATACACAGACAGACACACAGACAGACAGACAGACAGATACACAGACACAGACAGAGACAGAGACACAGACAGACTGACCTCAGCGAACGTCATGCGGTTGGCTTGCTTCCTGATCTCAGACAGACACACAGACAGATACACAGACAGACACACAGACACAGACAGACAGACAGACAGATACACAGACACAGACAGAGACACAGACAGACTGACCTCAGCGAACGTCATGCGGTTGGCTTGCTTCCTGATCTCAGTCAGACACACAGACAGATACACAGACACAGACACAGACACAGACAGACTGACCTCAGCGAACGTCATGCGGTTGGCTTGCTTCCTGATCTCAGTCAGACCCAAGCGCTCCTTCATCTTTCGATACCTGAGAGGAGGAGAGGAGATCACAGTTGAAACCATTTCCTCCGCTAGCAGTGTAGAGCTACTGGAGTCGACCTTAAATCGATTAACACCCCTTGTAACTAATGATAATTGACCCCGGGTCTGGGGGGGGGGGGGGGGGGGGGGGGCGGTGACACTGACCTGCGGCCCCCTCTCTTCTTTCTCTGCCCGTCCAGGGGGGCTGGAAGAGGCTTCACCTGCTTGACTGGCGGGGGCTCCTGCCACTTATCAAACTTCCTCTCGATCTCCTCCTTCAGGTCATAGCCCACCTAGCAGAGACAGGACAGCGAGACTCAACCCAGAGCTTAACTAGCAGAGACAGGACAGCGAGACTCAACACAGAGCTTAACTAGCAGAGACAGGACAGCGAGACTCAACCCAGAGCTTAACTAGCAGAGACAGGACAGCGAGACTCAACACAGAGCTTAACTAGCAGAGACAGGACAGCGAGACTCAACCCAGAGCTTAACTAGCAGAGACAGGACAGCGAGACTCAACCCAGAGCTTAACTAGCAGAGACAGGACAGCGAGACTCAACCCAGAGCTTAACAAGCAGAGACAGGACAGCGAGACTCAACCCAGAGCTTAACTAGCAGAGACAGGACAGCGAGACTCAACCCAGAGCTTAACTAGCAGAGACAGGACAGCGAGACTCAACCCAGAGCTTAACTAGCAGAGACAGGACAGCTAGACTCAACCCAGAGCTCAACTAGCAGAGACAGGACAGCGAGACTCAACCCAGAGCTTAACTAGCAGAGACAGGACAGCGAGACTCAACACAGAGCTTAACTAGCAGAGACAGGACAGCGAGACTCAACACAGAGCTTAACTAGCAGAGACAGGACAGCGAGACTCAACACAGAGCTCAGAGACTCAAATCTCAGCTGGTCTGCAAATCCATTACTTCTCTCTAAATGTCCAGTTTTGAAAGAAACATGTCACGGCAAACATGTATTTCTCTTTTAAAACACAGTATCTGGTAGCTGACTTGGTTAAAGAAGTCTGTTTTATACAAATGCTTTGAGATACTGTTGGGAGGGTGAAACTGTCCCCACCCCTTCAATGGCTTCTTGTCTGTCACAAACCAACCAGCTGCTTCCCTTATCGACTGACATGCTCTCAGCCAGTAACATGCACCCAGGAAGTGCACATTTCCTCTGAAAGGCAAAGAAAACTGAAGTGTGCTGTAACATGCGCTTTTCAAAACGGCACATGTGGGACCTACGCAACTAACAGAAAGGAGTGCTGCTCAAACCGATTACTCAGATCAGTCTCTCCACAGGTGAGGGTCATTGGTGTTGATCGGGCTGATTACCATTCAGAGTGAATTAGCAGCTGCTTGGGTTCGTGTGGATCGCTGTTCTCCAGAGTCCAGGAAAAGCAGCAATCATCACAAACACAAGCAGCCGTTTCTTCACTCGTTTCACTCAATGGTAAATCAGCCCAGTCAACACCAATGGGGTCACACAGTTGCACAAAGTCAAATACTATTTGAAAATATTTAAAATATATGCAAGATATATGAATATTTTTTTTTAACTATTCCTAAATAGTTAATGAAACTGAAACCGAATTACCCGAAATGTATAATTATGTACCAAGTCTTGCAATTACCACATGGTGGTTGAGGAGGATTTCCAACGAGGAAAATGATAAACATGCTCAATTCAATAACTTCAAAACGGGCCATTAAAACCAGTGGTTAAAGATGTTTCATTGTTTTCAAACATTTACCCACTGAAATAAAATACTCAAATATTTCAACTAATTAATCAAATTAAATCTAATTGAAATGGAGCAGCTTCCACAAGGACAAGACTTAACCTGCTTAGAATGCAGGATCATAATTAGGCTGCTGTATGTTACAGTCACATATTTATGAAGAGTTTAAAAAGTATTTCAACTACTTTACTCCTATTTAAATATTTTCAAATAACTGCTTTCCACATAAGTTATTTATGTATTTTCCTAATTTTCCTGTATTTCCTTTCTTCAATATGTATATTTATTTTCAAATAGTTACTTTACACAAACCATATTTATCCCAGAGCTGATAATTACAAGGATGCAGGTGTGCCAGGGTTCAACTGCAATCACACTGTAATTGCAATTTCAATTGTAATTGCCTCCAGGTCTGATGCCCATCTCCAGCTGGGAGCTGTGTGGAAGCAGCCTCACCTTGCCATCAGTGCTCTCGTGGAAGCTGTCCACTCGCGCTGCCAGCGTGCACTTCGCAGACACCAGCCGAGCCGCCTTGCGACGCAGGTCCTGGAAAACAAAATCAAATCATTGGCTGAGGAACCGCTCTGAAGCAGGGAGGCGGCCATATTGGTAAAGGAAGTTCAGCCGTGTTCAGGGTTACCAAAGGACTCCCTGTTCACTTGGGACAGGCTTTTCAACTCACACCCCAATGCATGCTGGTACCTTTCACTTGTTTCTTTGAGAAACAGGATTACACTTACCAGAATGCACTGGGGCAAGACTTAAAAAACCTGAACTGTCCCAAGTGAACATGGAGTCATATGGTAACGCTAGCCATGTTATTTGTTTATTTAGCAGACTCCTTTATCCAAGGTGACTTACAGAGACTAGAGTGTGTGAACGATGCATCAGCTGCAGAGTCACTTACAAATTACGTCTCACCCGAAAGACGGAGCACAAGGAGGTTAAGTGACTTGCTCAGGGTCACACAATGAGTCAGTGGCTGAGGTGGGATTTGAACCGGGGACCTCCTAGTTACAAGCCCTTTTCTTTAACCACTGGAGCACACAGCCTGCACAGAAATGACTGTACAGGAGATGCTAGACACAGTCTTGCCAGCGGCAGGGAGTGAAGAACGTCTCTGTGGTAGAAGTACCGAGTTTGGGAGGACATGCACATTGTAAACGGGGGAGGGGTTCCACTGTGGTAGATGCAGACAGAGCGAGGGGACAGACAGACAGACAGACAGACAGCCTCTTACCGTTGGCAGTGCCTGCACAATGTCGCTGTGGTAGATGTATCCAGTGTGAGGGAGCAGGGAGGTGGTGCTGAACCCAGACAGGGTTCTCCTCTGGGCTCCCAGCAGCATCAGGTTACAGGCCGGCATCTTGGACAGGTTAGTCAAGCCTCCTGCTACCCCTGCGGAGGACAGCGGAGTGAACATGAGAGAGCTGGGCTGGGGAGCTCATGGTTTAGAGCAGTGAACATGAGAGAGGGGCTGGGGGAGCTCATGGTTTAGAGCAGTGAACATGAGAGAGCTGGGCTGGGGAGCTCATGGTTTAGAGCAGTGAACATGAGAGAGCTGGGCTGGGGGAGCTCATGGTTTAGAGCAGTGAACATGAGAGAGCTGGGCTGGGGGAGCTCATGGTTTAGAGCAGGGAACATGAGAGAGCTGGGCTGGGGAGCTCATGGTTTAGAGCAGTGAACATGAGAGAGCTGGGCTGGGGAGCTCATTGTTTAGAGCAGTGAACATGAGAGAGCTGGGCTGGGGAGCTCATGGTTTAGAGCAGTGAACATGAGAGAGCTGGGCTGGGGGAGCTCATGGTTTAGAGCAGTGAACATGAGAGAGCTGGGCTGGGGGAGCTCATGGTTTAGAGCAGGGAACATGAGAGAGCTGGGCTGGGGAGCTCATGGTTTAGAGCAGTGAACATGAGAGAGCTGGGCTGGGGAGCTCATGGTTCAGAGCAGTGAACATGAGAGCGCTGGGCTGAGGAGCTCATGGTTTAGAGCAGTGAACATGAGAGCGCTGGGCTGGGGAGCTCATGGTTTAGAGCAGTGAACATGAGAGCGCTGGGCTGAGGAGCTCATGGTTTAGAGCAGTGAACATGAGAGCGCTGGGCTGAGGAGCTCATGGTTTAGAGCAGTGAACATGAGAGCGCTGGGCTGAGGAGCTCATGGTTTAGAGCAGTGAACATGAGAGCGCTGGGCTGGGGAGCTCATGGTTTAGAGCAGTGAACATGAGAGAGCTGGGCTGGGGGAGCTCATGGTTCAGAGCAGTGAACATGAGAGAGCTGGGCTGGGGAGGTCTGGCTCTGGATAACAAGAGCTGGAGCGGGGAGGGACGGACGGACGGTGCTCAGTTTTCAAAATTAATATGATTTGTGTTAGTGTATATTTTGTACGTTTCAAACATATTCTACCTTAGCACTTCTCTTACACTGTCTTGTACACGAGGTATTCAGGACATATTTTACTGAAGCTCTACAGCCACTAGAGGTACGAGCCCACTGCTTTGGATACTATACCCTGCTCCAGTTGTACATAATGTATAACAATATGGTAGCGGATTTTATTAACAACTTTTGTTTACGTAATATGCATTATACAAATCAAAAGATCGAATTTTGCATGCAAGGGACATGTAATGTGTGATTTATAGTATTCACATATTGTCAAACAGTTTCTGTTAACAGGAAGAAAAAAATAACAAAATCAAGTGCGTGAACCCGTCTGACGAACCTTCGAAGGTTTAAAACTATCTTCGAATCCCTGGCTAGCGAACGAATCTTCGAACACAGCCCAAGTACACAGACATTCTTCTTTCAGAAATAGGAATTATCAAGGGGAACTACATATTACACTGCAATGGGTACATTTCACAGACACCCCCACTCGACCTCTCCGCTCCGCCTGCACTAGAAGACTGGCTCTACCTCCGCTACGCTCCCCTGCCTCCAGAGCCCGCTCCTTCTCCACCCTTGCTCCGCAGTGGTGGAATGACCTTCCTACAGATGTCAGGACTGCCCAGTCCCTGATCACCTTCCGGCACCTCATTAAGACTCACCTCTTCAAACAGCACCTGTAGAACTCCTCTGTTGTATCCTGGGACACTATCACCCTTCATTTAAATGTGATTTATTTTGCTCTTATCTGCCCCCTATTTTACTGCATTTAATCCTGTACTTCAGAATACTGTAATCTGCCAAGTGTTTAACCTGTAGTATTTTGTATTTAATCATATCCTTATGTAACTATCACTATTTAATCATATCCTGATGTAACTATCACTATTATCTGCTGTATTATTGAATTGTGGTTTGTAACACTTGAACAAAAGTTATTGTATTTATCTTGCTCTTATTGTATTACTTGTATTGTAACACTTGAAATGTATTTGCTTGCGATTGTAAGTCGCCCTGGATAAGGGCGTCTGCTAAGAAATAAATAATAATAATAATAATAAATTGTGAAATCCACGATAAACGTGAAAAAATGCAGCCTTAAATCATATGGCATTGGAATGCAGGCAGGCAATCATGAAGCAGGCAATTACTGCATAGGCGGTTATATAGATATATCACATAGATGTAAATCTCAGTGTGACATACAGACACCTCTGGTGATACACATTTCCAGCAGGGGGTTGATAAAAACACTACAGGCAGTTTGATGGTCACAGCAGACAGACAGGCACTGTTTAGTTACCCATGATTTTGGCAGCAGACGAGGCCCCCACAATGATTGACAGGTTGGGCGCGATGAAGGACATCCTGGACTCCACATACTCGTAGATCCTGTGCTTCGATTGGTTGAGCTCCAGGGCCATGTCACAGGCTTCCACCAATCGGATCAGCTCATCCTCCGCTAGCATCGTACTGAGAGAGAGAGCCAACAAAATCATTCCGTGCTCTCGAACCAATTCTGCACTTCCATGAGCCACACAGGCCCCAATGTGGAGTTTTTAAAGTAATACATATTACAGCAAAACACGTATCATCATTTTAATACATCTGGTACTACACAGGGTTAGAGAAAGTTCTCCGTTTGCCCTGCCTTCCAGGAAGTCTGTTACTGCTTTACTTCATTGGTCAAATCATGTTTCTGGCTGAAAGCAAGTTATTCAGTAAGGGAAGCAGCTACGTGGTTATTGACAGGAAAGCAGCCAGTGAAGGGGTTTGCACATTCATTTTAAAACAGCACATTCCAGGCCTGTATAATGAATGGATTCACAGCACTTTGTTATCTACAATCACCGAGGTTTAAAAGGTAAATCAGTAAAAGATAAATCCTAAACAGGGTAGTATTTTACAGAGCGTTTAAATGAAAACGTCCAGTTTTGTGTGCACGGATTTTAAAGTTTTATCAGAGTGTCTTTAAGGACTCGCCCAGACCGGCCAGCTCAGCTATCCACCGGGGAAGGCAGTTTTGTCCAGCCTCTTTCACACACTCACCCCTGCGTGGTGGACGCAGTCACGCTGACCACCATGATGGTGGCGTTGGTCAGGATCTGCTGCAGATTCTCGTTGTTCTTGCACTTATCCAGGTTATTACCCAGCTCCTGAGGAAAGGGAACAAACAACAAAGAGTTGGAGACTAATCAGAGATCTGTACCGACGACTAGATACAAATCTGCGGATAACGGAATTCCTCAGAAATCACAGAATTTGCAGGATGTGCTATTTCCCCATATTTTGCAGCTGCATCGTTATAATTATCATAAACAGACTGCTAAAGTGATCTGAAATATATAACTTGTTTTTTTTTCTGGTTTTGTTAAATTAACAGATGTTTTGTCTTCTTCAAAAAGTAGTTCATTAAAAAAGACTGGAGTTGAGGCTTTGAAAATGTGGTCCAATAAGGTGGCTCATGTGACGTGATGTTTGAGTTTCTAAAGATTTCGCTGACAAATGCTGGATATACTTCCAATTTAATATAGGATTGTGTTTGATGTTCATTTTTAGAAGCCATTATTAATACAAACACTAAAACACTTAAGTTGCAGAACACTCTGCAGATCTCTACTCAAAATGTAAACCGATACATTGAAGCGTGCCTCTTATCAAGAATGTTAATGTACCTCTCCTCTTATCACTGGACTGACATGCCCAGCCACAACAGAATGTTAGTCAATAGGGACAGGCTTCTGATAAGAGCACAGTGGTTACCATCACAGTCACACCACTGAATTGTACCGCACTAAATATCACTCTGGGAATGACCAGGCATGCGATTAGAAGTGTGACAAGGAAGTGGCTGCACTGTACTTAAAATATAAAGCCTTACAAACTTTAGGGTGGCCGAGTTGGGTGAATAGAGGGCTCTCATTTTGTGTCCATTAGGTGTATGCTGGAAATGCTGCAAGCTACCTTACATCTCTGTTAGAGACATGTGACTAATGCACCAAGATTTAAAATCCTTCAACTGAGCTCCACTATGGGCCAACGTTCCTTTGTAGATCTCATCTTAGCAATTCACTGCCTTCAATAAAGATCAGCCTCTTCACAATATATTTTTAAACCATTCATAAATATGTATTTTTTTCTGCTTTAATAATGTTTAAAATCGTGAAATACATATTTAGACTGTGAAATAAGCTATTTTTCCTGCAGAAAAAAAATACAGCCCTAATCTCACTGTGCTTGTAAGATGGATTTGAACCCAGAGTGAGTGAGTGAGGGTTAGGGTGGGTTAGGGTTTGAGTGAGTGAGGGAGGGAGGGAGTGAGGGAGTGAGGGAGGGAGGGAGGGAGGGAGGGGTCTCACCTGCACAGTCCTGATGTAGTCCAGCGAGTTTGGCACCAGTGATTCTAACTCCGGGAAGCGCTTGGAGTATTTGTCACGAACAAACTTGTGGATGATATCTGAGAAACAAAGAGAAACAGAGTTTAGAAACCTTCCAGTCTCTCAATCTACAGTGATCTTATTGGCCGTGGGTCTGGTCTTGATTTATTGAGCTCTTAACCAAAAACCTCTGCTCTGTTACACATGTGGCATGTATACGTAAAGACAGGGACAGGCAATCTGTAGGGATGGGAATTTGAAACTCCAAAGAAGTGGTTCATCGTTGAAGAATACGCTAGACATATAAATCAGTCACGTGACAAATTTCACCAAACGCATATTTGAATGGATTAATTTATCATCAGTAGTCCGTCGCGTATCCGACTGCTCTAGTGCCACAGGAAGGGCAGATATTATAAAAAGGAAGGGGTCTGGCAATCGCCTCCAAGTAGTTTTTCTAATTGATGCAACAGAAATTTTGACACAGGGGCGGGTTTCGTTCACTGGTGCACTGTGTGTTCATGCGGATATATATATATATAATAAAATGGCGTCTCTAAAACAAAGGAACGAGGCGAAGTATTTTGAGGAACCGGACTAGAAAACGGTGGTATTATTATTATTATTTATTTCTTAGCAGACGCCCTTATCCAGGGCGACTTACAATTGTTACAAGATATCACAGTACAAGTTATCACATTATAAAATATCACATTACAGAATATCATAATACAGATAAGAACGGTTATGAAAATACAACAAGATCAAATTCAAGTAAGAGAAAAATAAATACAGTAAATTATAAGTAGAGCGAGATTGACCAAGAGCAGTTAAAACTTAATAAATATTTGCTTATGAGTAAAGTCCTGTATGAGCACGCAGTAAGGATGATAAATGGGCGAGAATGATTTCAAATAAGAGCAAATACAGAAAACGTGAATGCGGATACCTACAAGAGTAAAATCAAATACAAGACACAGTAAGTAGTTGTAGCTAGGAGAGTTGAATGCAGCAAGATATGGAGCAGTTCAGTGCAAGCACAAGCTGATGCAAGTACTGGTACAGCTGGGTGCCGTCCAGTCCAGCATAGTGGAGAGTGGTGAGGTTTACAGATGCTGTCTGCACAGCTGTGTCTTGAGGAGGCGCCGGAAGGTGGTCAAGGACCGAGCGGTCCTCATATCCGTGGGTAGGTTGTCCCACCACTGAGGGGTGAGGGTGGAGAAGGAGCGGGCTCTGGAGGCGGGGGAGCGGAGGGGGGGGGTACAGCTAGCCTGCCAGAGGTATGTAAATAATTGGTCAAACAATTGTCATACCACAAAACCACAAGTTCAATGCTTCACCATTTGAAATGAAAACATTCAGAATTACTGTGGATGGAGTTACTGCAGTAAAAAGCAAAACATCCATAATACAGAACTTTCCAGATGGCGACCGACATTTATTTAGACCCTTGCATCCCTGTGAATACGTATAACACGATTTTAAAAGGAATTTATTTATTTATTTTTAAAATATTAATTCGGGGAATGCAACTGTGTAACTAGATTATGTATAGGCTTTAATTTATCAGTACTCTTTTACGCAAGAATGTATTGGAATCTGTGCATTTATTAGATTCTGTAACGTGTAACTTTTTTTTTTTTTTTAAATTATTGGTTTTGTTTTTTTAATATAATTTTTAAAAAAAAGTATATTTTATTCACTTTGTGCTCACAGGGCCTGCACAGATACATCAATAGTGCAGTACAAACACAAAGAGAGACATTTACTAATATAAAAGCAGTACAAATGCTTTTATGAAGACAATATTCCCATTGGGATTTTTTTAAAGATTCTATAGATTTTTACATTACATGCAGGATGGCCGCTAGAAGACCGTTACCTTTATTAAAAATGCACAGATGAATCTACTGGTTTAATCAACTAATGCCTAAAAACAAACCGATCAAAAATTTGAATCGAGTGACAGTCCTTATTTCAATATATACTTTGATGCGTACGTGTTTTTTGTAGCGTTGTAGTTGAGTCTTTGCGATGTTAAAACGTTATTTGCTTATTTAGGGTTTATTTGCTTATAAAATCCTAACCAAAGCTGTCTGTATACATCAGAGTGCAATATAAAGAGTGTGAGTCTGCATTTAGATACGGTTTAAAAACGCTGACACCTGCACAGCATTTAAACATTCATAAAAATGAACCAGAAGCACACCCCTAGCAATCCGGTTTGGGACAGTTCTCTCTCACTCACTCAGCTCATTATCAATCTCCACAGTCAGGTTGTTGGCATCGACAATCAGTCTGTACTCAGGGTCCGCTTCAACAGGACCAGTCACTAGAGGGAGACAGAGAGGACACAGATTATTTTATAAAATAAATCAGCTCACATAAATCAAATGGAAAGCAGTTATCAGGAGTTCACCAAAATCCTAAACATACAGGAACTCCCTTGTGTCTCCCTAAACCCCGTATCCTTGCACTACTATAATGTCGTTGTAGATACAAATTGTTTTATTCCTAACTTGTTACTAATTCGAGCAGTATTTGCACTTAGTGTAAAGTACACTTTTTAAATATTGTTTTTGCCCTGTAACACCTGTTAGTCGCCTTGGATAAAGGTGTCTGCAAATAAACTAATAATAATGCTAATAACATTAATAATAATAATAATAATAATAATAATAATAATAATAATAATCAACAACAACATAGAAGAAAAATTTGGGAATTAAAAAAGACCATTTGGCCCATCAAGGCTCTTCCCTTGTTAGCACACCATTGTCTACTGGAGGGATCTAAATAACCATTAAAAATAAAAAAACAGAAGTATTCAGACATATTGCATGGGCTGTTCTGCTGTTTAAATTTTAATTTAGTACTAGTTATTACAGTTATTAAAGGTCTTATGTGATTACAGAAGGCTGTACTGTTCTCCTTTAGATTACAAGTCTATTCACTGTGAGAAAAGGTATGAAAATAAAAAGTGGAAGACATAGTCTCAGAGACTGGAGGAGCAGTAAAGCCACAGCGACCTCAGAGACTGGAGGAGCAGTAAAGCCACAGCGACCTCAGAGACTGGAGGAGCAGTAAAGCCACAGCGACCTCAGAGGCTGGAGGAGCAGTAAAGCCACAGCGACCTCAGAGACTGGAGGAGCAGTAAAGCCACAGCGACCTCAGAGACTGGAGGAGCAGTAAAGCCACCGCGACCTCAGAGGCTGGAGGAGCAGTAAAGCCACCGCGACCTCAGAGGCTGGAGGAGCAGTAAAGCCACCGCGACCTCAGAGACTGGAGGAGCAGTAAAGCCACCGCGACCTCAGAGACTGGAGGAGCAGTAAAGCCACCGCGACCTCAGAGACTGGAGGAGCAGTAAAGCCACCGCGACCTCAGAGACTGGAGGAGCAGTAAAGCCACCGCGACCTCAGAGACTGGAGGAGCAGTAAAGCGACAGCAAACTCAGAGACTGGAGGAGCAGTAAAGCGACAGCGACCTCAGAGACTGGAGGAGCAGTAAAGCCACAGCGACCTCAGAGACTGGAGGAGCAGTAAAGCCACAGCGACCTCAGAGACTGGAGGAGCAGTAAAGCCACAGCGACCTCAGAGACTGGAGGAGCAGTAAAGCCACCGCGACCTCAGAGACTGGAGGAGCAGTAAAGCCACCGCGACCTCAGAGACTGGAGGAGCAGTAAAGCCACCGCGACCTCAGAGACTGGAGGAGCAGTAAAGCCACCGCGACCTCAGAGACTGGAGGAGCAGTAAAGCCACCGCGACCTCAGAGACTGGAAGCTGACCAATCACGTCACAGGATTGTTCCAATTTACAACAGATAATATTACTCACATATAGTGCACAAACAAAGTGCTATGAAATGTTCACAAAGAGCTCACAAAAAGAGGACTGGTTCATATTTCTGAAAGTGGCGACCAGTCAACCGATTTGACTGTGTCTACCTCCACTATTCCACTTGCTGTACCCCTCATGTGATCAGCATGCTTTATGACAACCTCGGAAACGTTTGTTACCTTCAGAACTTTTCCGTTGTTTCTCGACATACTCTCCAACCTTCTCCATGATGTCTGAAAACTGTGGACAGACAAGAGGGAGTCAAGAAACTGGCATCTGCTCATTTCAATAATACTACTATATGATGTCTGAAAACTGTGGACAGACAAAGAGAAACTGGCACCTGCTCATTTCTCCTGATCATTTCATTATTAATAATAGACTTCATTGAGGGGAGCTCTGAACCCCAGGACTGGGTGCAGCAGCAGCAGCAGCAGGGCTAGTGTGAGTTTGTAACCCTGCTCAAACTCCTGGCTCCTGATCATTACAATATTAATAATAATAATGCTAGACTTCATTGAGGGGAGCTCTGAACCCCAGGACTGGGTGCAGCAGCAGCAGGGCTAGTGTGAGTTGGTAACCCTGCTCAAGCTCCTGGCTCCTGATCATTACAATATTAATAGACTTCATTGAGGGGAGCTCTGAACCCCAGTACTGGGTGCAGCAGGGCTGGTGTGAGTTTCTAACCCTGCTCAAACTCCTGGCTGCTGATCATTTCAATATTAATAGACTTCATTGAGGGGAGCTCTGAACCCCAAAACTGGGTGCAGCAGCAGCAACAGCAGGGCTAGTGTGAGTTTGTAACCCTGCTCAAACTCCTGGCTCCTGATCATTTCAATATTAATAAACTTCATTGAGGGGAGCTCTGAACCCCAGTACTGGGTGCAGCAGGGCTGGTGTGAGTTTCTAACCCTGCTCAAACTCCTGGCTGCTGATCATTTCAATATTAATAGACTTCATTGAGGGGAGCTCTGAACCCCAGGACTGGGTGCAGCAGCAGCAGCAGCAGCAGCAGCAGGGTTAGTGTGAGTTTGTAACCCTGCTCAAGCTCCTGGCTCCTGATCATTTCAATATTAATAGACTTCATTGAGGGGAGCTCTGAACCCCAGGACTAGGTGCAGCAGGGCTGGTGCGAGTCCTGCTTGATAAAGTTTAGGAGTGGAGAGGCAGGAAGGCGCCGGTGGCAGATCTGGGGTCAATTCCAATTGTAATTGTGCAATTCCAATGTAATTGAACCTCGACACACCTGCGCAATTGAAATTGTACCACATCATTGATCGATTACACTTCAATTAAGCATTTATTTGTCATTCGACCCCATCTGTTTGATAAAGTAAGTGATAGAATATATTTCTGCATTTGCACCCGTGATTATTGCCTGGTTATTTAGAATAAAGAGTAAACATGTTCATGTGTAGTTTGTTACTTTAATGTAATTGTAATTACTGTAGCAGAATTGCAACCAACTGTAATTGAACAAAACAGCATTGTAACTGCAATGCATGCAAACAATGCTGCTGTGATTGTGATGCTCTGCAGTGTCCTACCCCCTGGCTGTGCCTCAGCTTGGCAATGCTGCTGTAATGGAAATTCAACCCGTCAATCTTTATGACAGCACCCTTCACAACAGAGTTCTCACAGAGCGTGTCATAGGGTGAAAATTAAAAACATTATCAATTCAGATCAGAATCCAGCAGGCAACAGGAATAAAACATTTAATCCAATAAAACAGTAAGAACAGAATAAAAGGTGCAGACAAGTCATTTTTAAGATAAACAGGCTAGGTTATAAAAATGTGTCTTCAGCCGTGTTTTACAAAGGGCAATGGCTGGTGCTTCCCTTATGGAACGAAGCAATTTATTCCAAAGTTTAGGAGCCCTGTAGCTGGAAGCTCTACCGCCTGTATTTAAATAAAATCATCTTCTGGGTAATGAGCAATCCAGCGTCCTGTGATCGGAGTGGTCATCTGGGAACACATGGGATCAACAACTCGTTCAAGTAACATGGGACTGAAGCTTTCATGGTTTTGTAAGTTATTAACAGGACCGTAACCCTTTGCGGTCCTATGTCGGACCTGGACATTGCAATTATTCCTATCCGGTCCATTGTCGGACCTGGTCTGACATTGCAATTATTCCTATCCGGTCCAAAAACAACATCATCAAAAAGACACAAAAAACGGGTTTCTAGTCGTTTTTTCTCCGGAAAAAGCCGAGAAAACCATTCAATGGCCAAGTGGGAGCGACAGGAGCCGAGACAAGCCGAAAAAAAAAAAAAGGGCGTATCTCATGAATAGTCATACATGCCCCTGGCAGATAAAGGCGGCCATAAGGAAACAAGCTGGCTGTTACTGCATCAGCACTCAGAGAATATCACGGACATCTGCAGAGCTTTTTTGAGATGTTATAGTAATAAAATAATGACTTGGATCGCATTATTGAGGAGTTTGGTGATAAAACGAGTGATCCGGAGATGATCGATCGGTATGTACGACTATTATTATTATTTATTTCTTACACAGCTGAACGCTATAGCAAACGAAAGGGTGGGGCCGGGCTGGAGATGCCTAGTGAATGCTTTGTTGATATGCAGGGCCTTTTAAACCCGTTTGACTTTGGAAAAAAAATACTTTTAAACAGCGCGTCTAAAATTAACTGCGTGTGTGAAAATAAATTGGACCTGACGCGCCTGACACGCACTTAATAAATGGACCGCAAAGGGTTAAAATCAATCCTGAACCGAACTGGAAGCCAGTGTAGGGTTGCTAAGACAGGTGTGATATTGTATTTTTGTTGAGTGCGGTGCAGTGTCCTACCCCCTTGCTGTGCCTCAGCTTGGCGATGCTTGTGACGCTCTCCGCTCCGCTGAAGTCCGTCTCCATCTCCTCCTGGATATCCTCCAGCTCCGGGCCGCTCTCCTCCCCCAGCCCGCTGCCTCCTTCCCCGTCTCCTCTCTCCTCTTCATCACGAGCTTCCTCGAGGTCAGCTAAGAGCTCGTCCGCCAGAGACATCCTGACAGGGCCTCACACACTCACAGGGTCCTTCAGAAGAGACAACACCGTTACTGGGGTTACAGTCAGGGTCCCTCAGAAGAGACAACACCGTGACTGGAGTTACAGTCAGGGTTCAGCCTCACACTCACAGGGTCCTTCAGAAAAGACAACACCGTTACTGGAGTTACAGTCAGGGTTCAGCCTCACACTCACAGGGTCCTTCAGAAGAGACAACACCGTGACTGGAGTTACAGTCAGGGTTCAGCCTCACACTCACAGGGTCCTTCAGAAGAGACAACACCGTTACTGGAGTTACAGTCAGGGTTCAGCCTCACACTCACAGGGTCCTTCAGAAGAGACAACACCGTTACTGGAGTTACAGTCAGGGTTCAGCCTCACGCTCACAGGGTCCTTCAGAAGAGACAACACCGTGACTGGAGTTACAGTCAGGGTTCAGCCTCACACTCACAGGGTCCCTCAGAAGAGACAACACCGTGACTGGAGTTACAGTCAGGGTTCAGCCTCACACTCACAGGGTCCTTCAGAAGAGACAACACCGTGACTGGAGTTACAGTCAGGGTTCAGCCTCACATACTCACAGGGTCCTTCAGAAGAGACAACACCGTTACTGGAGTTACAGTCAGGGTTCAGCCTCACACTCACAGGGTCCTTCAGAAGAGACAACACCGTTACTGGAGTTACAGTCAGGGTTCAGCCTCACGCTCACAGGGTCCTTCAGAAGAGTCAACACTGTTACTGGGGTTACAGTCAGGGTCCCTCAGAAGAGACAACACCATTACTGGAGTTACAGTCAGGGTTCAGCCTCACACACTCACAGGGTCCTTCAGAAGAGACAACACCGTTACTGGAGTTACAGTCAGGGTTCAGCCTCACACTCACAGGGTCCCTCAGAAGAGACAACACCGTGATTGGAGTTACAGTCAGGGTTCAGCCTCACACTCACAGGGTCCTTCAGAAGAGACAACACCGTGACTGGAGTTACAGTCAGGGTTCAGCCTCACACTCACAGGGTCCTTCAGAAGAGACAACACCGTGACTGGAGTTGCAGTCAGGGTTCAGCCTCACACACTCACAGGGTCCCTCAGAAGAGACAACACCGTGACTGGAGTTACAGTCAGGGTTCAGCCTCACACTCACAGGGTCCTTCAGAAGAAACAACACCGTTACTGGAGTTACAGTCAGGGTTCAGCCTCACACTCACAGGGTCCTTCAGAAGAGACAACATTGTGACTGGAGTTAGTCAGGGTTCAGCCTCACACACTCACAGGGTCCTTCAGAAGAGACAACACCGTGACTGGAGTTACAGTCAGGGTTCAGCCTCACACTCACAGGGTCCTTCAGAAGAGACAACACCGTGACTGGAGTTACAGTCAGGGTTCAGCCTCACACTCACAGGGTCCCTCAGAAGAGACAACACCGTGACTGGAGTTACAGTCAGGGTTCAGCCTCACACTCACAGGGTCCTTCAGAAGAGACAACACCGTGACTGGAGTTACAGACAGGGTTCAGCCTCACACTCACAGGGTCCTTCAGAAGAGACAACACCGTTACTGGAGTTACAGTCAGGGTTCAGCCTCACACACTCACAGGGACCTTCAGAAGAGACAACACCGCGACTGGAGTTACAGTCAGGGTTCAGCCTCACACTCACAGGGTCCTTCAGAAGAGACAACATTGTGACTGGAGTTAGTCAGGGTTCAGCCTCACACACTCACAGGGTCCTTCAGAAGAGACAACACCGTGACTGGAGTTACAGTCAGGGTTCAGCCTCACACTCACAGGGTCCTTCAGAAGAGACAACACCGTGACTGGAGTTACAGTCAGGGTTCAGCCTCACACTCACAGGGTCCCTCAGAAGAGACAACACCGTGACTGGAGTTACAGTCAGGGTTCAGCCTCACACTCACAGGGTCCTTCAGAAGAGACAACACCGTGACTGGAGTTACAGACAGGGTTCAGCCTCACACTCACAGGGTCCTTCAGAAGAGACAACACCGTTACTGGAGTTACAGTCAGGGTTCAGCCTCACACACTCACAGGGACCTTCAGAAGAGACAACACCGCGACTGGAGTTACAGTCAGGGTTCAGCCTCACACTCACAGGGTCCTTCAGAAGAGACAACACCGTGACTGGAGTTACAGACAGGGTTCAGCCTCACACTCACAGGGTCCTTCAGAAGAGACAACACCGTTACTGGAGTTACAGTCAGGGTTCAGCCTCACACACTCACAGGGACCTTCAGAAGAGACAACACCGCGACTGGAGTTACAGTCAGGGTTCAGCCTCACACTCACAGGGTCCTTCAGAAGAGACAACACCGTGACTGGAGTTACAGTCAGGGTTCAGCCTCACACTCACAGGGACCTTCAGAAGAGACAACACCGCGACTGGAGTTACAGACAGGGTTCAGCCTCACACTCACAGGGTCCTTCAGAAGAGACAACATTGTGACTGGAGTTACAGTCAGGGTTCAGCCTCACACTCACAGGGTCCTTCAGAAGAGACAACACCGTGACTGGAGTTACAGTCAGGCTCGCAGGGTCCTTCAGAAGAGACAACACCGTGACTGGAGTTAGTCAGGGTTCAGGTCAATTCCTTTTAAAATCCATTCCCAATTTGAATTCCCATTTTAAACAATTCAAACACATCACTGATTAAAACAGCAGTTCGCAGGATTAGCTTCTCACAGTGGCAACAAATTACTTAAACTGAAGTCACTCTTTGTTAGTCAATTAAATTGGCAATCACAACAATTATGTCTCTAAAATATAACTACCAAGTCCTTCAAAAGGAATTGAAAGAAGAAACTGGCCCTCAACCCTGTTTACAGTCAGAGCCACGTAATGTAACCGCTTGTCATCATACTGAAATATCCTGGCCAGAACATAAAGGGATTCAATGTACAGAAGGAAAGGAGCGGATACCAAATACAATGAAACGACTGCATCTTCACAGCACACACTCCCGCATTCATCATGTCTGTGTTTAAGAACTGTGAGTTTGCTTTGTTGTAGACCTGCGTGTACAGAAGTAGACTGTAATAAATGACAACGAAATGCAACTTTATCTGAACGAAGAAAATAACTACAGTAAATAATAAAGCACAGTGAGAACAAAAATGTTTTGATATTTGAGGCCAAAGATTCCTCAACTGTATTTTATTTTTCAAAGCGTGGGGGTTTAGAGTTCTTTGAAAGGACTTTACAATGGCTATTCTATTAATATAACTTAATACAGACATGGTAATAGATAGAGCCTAGGATTTCTGTTTGTGTCGTCGACAGAAATAGATCGTCTTCTCCCGTTAAAAACTCAACAAACCGAACCCCATACATACATTTCCACAAGTTTCATTTGAATTCTGGATTTTTTACCTTTTCAACGCAGGGTTGCTGTTCTCTCAAATCTTTCCACTCGCAGGAAGGACTGACAAATCAACTATCACCTGTTTTTATTTTAATTTGATTGCCAAAAAAAAATAATTTGCAAACGTGCTTCTTCTCGCTTCTCACAAACACAAGCACTACGTTCTTGCTGTTGGCGTGAGATTTATGCGTCACACTCCTTCGCGGCGCCACTGCAGGATGTTCCATAGAGTTCAATGGAATCTATGATAGGTACAGACCTCCCGTGATGATCGCCCCCTTCTAGTTGAAACAGGTATTACAATCCACTGAAACAATGTACTGTATTGCTGTTCTAACTCAAAATGTAATGGTCAAAACAAAACATCTACCACAGCCCCCTGCCTTAGAACTTTCACATTATATTTGGGTATAATCTGGTTTATTTTATATACATTTTACATATAAGCCTTGACCAGACTGCACCCAGCTACCTCCAGACCCTCATCTCTCCCTACACCCCCACTCGACCTCTCCGCTCCTCCTGCACTAGAAGACTGGCTCTACCTCCTCTACGCTCCCCTGCCTCCAGAGCCCGCTCCTTCTCCACCCTTGCTCCGCAGTGGTGGAATGACCTTCCCACAGATGTCAGGACTGCCCAGTCCCTGACCACATTCCGGCGCCTCCTCAAGACTCACCTCTTCAGACAGCACCTGTAGAACTCCTCTGTTTTTCCCCTGGGACACTTATCACCCTTCCTTAAATGCACTTTACTTGCTCTTATCTGCTCTCTATTTTACTGCATTTAATCCTGTACTTTAGAGTACTGTAATCTGTCAAGTGTTATTTAATCTGTAGCATTTTGTATTTAATTATATCCCTATGCAACTATCACTAACACTGTTATCTTCTCCATTATTGAATTGTATTTTGTCACACTTGTACTTGCTTGAACCAAAGTCATTGTATTTATCTTGCTTTTAATTGTATTATTACTTGTACTGTGATTCTTGAAATGTATTTTTATTTACGACTGTAAGTCGCCCTGGATAAGGGCGTCTGCTAAGAAATAAATAATAATTTACCTCTCGCCTACCGTTGAATGCTAATCTTATTTGATTTTATTTCTGTAGTAGGTGCACTGAAGACGATGTACAGTACATACTAAGGAATTCGATTTTTATGTTTACCACTAAAGCAGTAAGTGACAGATACAAAAAATACCTTTCTTTCTTTCTTTCTTTCTTTTATTCTTTCTTTTTCTTTTTTTTTCTTGCAGAATGTATTAAACAGACACACAGGCTATATCTGATAAATAAGCTCTTTATATACAGCAGGCTGTGTGGTCCAGTGGTTAAAGAAACGGGCCTTGTAACCAGGAGGTCCCCGGTTCAAATCCCACCTCAGCCACTGACTCACTGTGTGACCCTAAGCAAGTCACTTAACCTCCTTGTGCTCCGTCTTTCGGGTGAGACGTAATTGTAAGTGACTCTGCAGCTGATGCATAGTTCACACACCCTAGTCTCTGTAAGTCGTCTTGAATAAAGGCGTCTACTAAATAAACTAATAATAATAATACAGAGAGACAGTTCAGTATAAGACATAACATTTTATTTTTTTTCCAAATGCTTTTTTTTCAATGTTTCACAGTTTTTTTTATTTTATTTTATTTTTACAGTATTTTGTTCAGTTTTGTTAAAATGTTCGACTATTTCATTAAAACAATACAGCTTTTCGCTAACAGTAAACATACACATTTTTATGAGAAGAATCAAAACATAATTTCAGATTATTCTTCTTGTTTTTTTATGTTTTGGAAATGTTGGCTAACCGAAAAAATTCAAGAACACGCTTTAAAAACACAATCAATGTAATTCCTTTTTTAAACATGTTGGCAATTGTGAATTCATAGCTGGTGAAACCTAAAGCAGGACTTTAAAATAATGGTCTCACGTTCCTCATGAAGCCCGTCTGACTCCCACAGGAATATCACCTGACTATCTTCTGCACTTTTTGAAGCCATTCATTTTGATGCACTGTTCTAGCAAATGGGTAATCTGGTGCCTCACCTGATTAAAGTGATCAGTTTGCAAGCCTTGCTTTCAGATAGTTTTGCATTTCTTAAGTCACATGGAGGGTTCCCCGCCCCTTCAACAGCTTGTCATTAACCAATCAGCTACTTCCCCTACCGACTGCCATGCTTTCATCCAGTAACATGCTTTTACCCAGAAGACACTGCGGAGGTGAAATGACCTAGGGAGTGCAGGTGTAATAGATTTCCTTGGAGGAAGGCATGGAACTGAGAACTTTATGCAATCTACTGTAATACCAGATCATGTCAATAAAAACTCATGTTTGTTATAACATGTGTTCCTGTCAAAACTTTGCGTTTGAGGCAGATGTAGCTAAATGGGTGAAAAATGGGTGAGAAGTGCTAACAAATTAAATAAAATCCATTCTCTTACCTCTATTAGCTTTATTAGCATGATCACTGGTCCCTCCCTTTACAGGAGTGCTGACCATCTTTAAAATCCATTCTGTCACCTCTTATTAGCTTTATTAACATGATCACCGGCCCCTCCCTTTAAAGGAGCGCTGACCATCTTTAAAATCCATTCTGTCACCTCTTATTAGCTTTATTAACATGATCACCGGCCCCTCCCTTTAAAGGAGCGCTGACCATCTTTAAAATCCATTCTCTCACCTCTTATTAGCTTTATTAACATGATCGCTGGTTGTCATGTACTCTGATGAGAATCGTTTAGTTCTTCAATTAGTTTTCTCCGTTATTTTTCATTATTTTATGATATATATATATATATATATATATATATATATATATATATATATATATATGTCATATTTCAAACCCAACGCTACAGATGCATCATTGTATGTTGCATCATTGTAATCTCTTGCATTTCCTTTACTATGGTGCTCGCAATCATTCAGAGTGGTTCTATATGGAGTTATCATGTCGCTCTAAATCTTCCTTTCAGTTTGCCTGTAGAATCCTACATGCCTTCCTCAGTCCATTCAAATCACAACCTTTCAATTAGCCCCGCCTACCCTGCATATAAACAGGCGGAGTTGTGAGATCACACTGTCACATGATTTGAATGAAACGAGGGAGGCTGTCTGACACGCCCCCAGACGAGCTCAGAGCCGGGTAGAGGCAGATTTAGAGAGGAATGGCAGTAACTCAACACTGGAGCCGCCGTGCTGGCTTTCTGTTCCCACAATACACCGCTCACTCGTTCCAATCAAGAATGGGTTTTAAAGTCTGGTGAGCGCTCTGTTAAAGATTTAACATTTGTATGATTTGTGTTTGCAGTGGCTCGGAGTGCTTCTCATGGCAATTCATCAAACGCTGTGCTTTTAAGTCTGCCATAGACATGTGCAGCACAGGCTATGTCAGCCAAAGTGTTGCTGTAGGGGTAAGAGGCATCTAGTGATCTGCCACTTTGGATCAAGTTTCCGTTTGTTGTGCTGGCAATACACTTGCTGTGCACTAGATGGCGCTGATGCTTACTAACACAAGGACACTTTGGCCCATCTAGCCTAAGTTTCATATATCAATGGCAGGCAGGTTTGGGGTAATTTCCTGTTTTTCAGTTCCAATTCCATTTCCCTTTTAATCAATTTCAATTCCTTTTCATGACACTGGCTTTATTTTGCAAACATTTATACAACTTGTCAAACACATGTACAACTTGCACCGTATCTTTTCAGTTTCCCCCTGTGTTTTCCCTGTGGTTATACTATGCAGTTACCATAGTTTACTCTGGTTTGTTTATTAATATGCTTTAGCATGCCTCTCAGTGCTTTACAATGCTTGCCTATGCTTTACCATGCTTTCACTGTGCCTTGTTACACGTGGCTATGCTTTCACTGTGGGACTCTTTTATAAGGATTGACCTGTGCTATTTCACAATGTTGGGTTCAATAGAAAGTGCTGCGTGTTGAATTTCCGATCAGCCTGAACACAAGGAGATAAAAACACAATGACAAATAAGACATTATTATTTTCAATCCCTCACCCTCCCAACCCCCCCAAATATATATACACTCCCCTCAGGTTTTGGGATGCATGAATCAATACAGAACAATACATCTCGCTTGGTACCTTAAATCTCTTGGCATCTCTGAACAGATCATGCTGCCCCCTCTTCAAACACATACTGTAGTGGCTGCTGAAAATGTGAAAGATGAACGTGTTTCAGAACCCCCTGCAGTGTTTTCAAGAAACTCCTTACTTTATCTGTGCCCTGTCTCGTGGTGTTCTTATTGCAGCAATATATTGTTTCGATATATTTTATTCACACGTCACAGGGAGAGTGATCTGGATGCACGGCGATCCTTCGAAGAGAAATTGAGTAATACACATTTTTCACTAAGTCTGCTTTTACCCGGCTTTGAACTCGCCTGGAGGCGTCAACCCGCCTCCCTCGTTTCAGTCAAATCATGTGACAGTGTGACCTTTCCACACAGCCTACTCTGTCGAGGTCAGGGGTAGGCAACCTTGGCTCTTCCGATCCATTCCACTGCAGGACTTCCCTCCAACCAGACCTTATTTAATTGACCCTGTTGGAGGTTAATTACATAACTAAAGGTCTGGTTGGAACCAAGTCCTGCAGTGGAATGGATCGGAAGAGCCAAGGTTGCCTACCCCAGGTCTAGGTATATCTAGAGTAGGCAGGGCTAACTGAAAGGTCATGATTTGAATGCACTGAGGAAGGCTGGTCAGGTGGCATTTAGGATTCTCCAGGCAAGCTGAAAGGTAGATTTAGAGCAAAATGATGAATCTAGATTCTCAATATTGTGGCAACAGAACCACATTTAGAATGATTGTAAGCAGAGGGCCGTGGGTTCAATCCCAGGTGGGGGACGCTGCTGCTGTACCCTTGAGCAAGGTACTTTACCTAGATTGCTCCAGTAAAAACCCAACTGTATAAATGGGTAATTGTATGTAAAAATAATGTGTAAAAAATAATGTAATTGTATGTAAAAATAATGTGATATCTTGTAACAGTTGTAAGTCGCCCTGGATAAGGGCGTCTGCTAAGAAATAAATAATAATAATAATCATAGTAAAGGCAATGTAAAGAGATTCAAATGATCCTTGAAGCTACTTTGGGGTGTATTTAGAGTGAGGAAGATGATCTATTTAAGGATACCAGGTTATTTAGCAGACAGCTTCTCCTGTTCAATTAAACGTAGGTAGTCCTTTCATCTCTCAGTCCTCTCTTGAACGCAGTGGTATCCCATTCACAAGGCTTGACTCAAATTCATGCTGATACAGTGAGTTTTCAACGTCTGTTTCACCCATGATATCTGGTGCTGTGCTGGGTTAAAGGAATCTCTGTTTGCAGGCCTTGCTTTCAGATAGGGTTGCACTTCCTTGGTCACCTGGAGGGTGAAATTGTCCCCGCCCCTTCAGGGCCTTCTTTGCAGTCAGTAACCAACCAGCGGCTTCCCCTATTGACTGACATGCTTTGAAGCCAGTAAGATCCCAAAAGACACTGCTGAGGTTAAATGACCTCGGACGTGCAACCGATTCTTTCCCCTAGTTTAGTACCAGGTGTTTAAATACTTGTTAAAAACAGTGCGGCTGGTGGGGCAATACTGCTTCTTCTTTTACAATCTCTGAAAGAATTTGAGACAAGCCTGGAGATCCACAGTCAGGAGGATGAACCGGCTCCTGGATTATCTGCAGGTCAGGGATGGTTCAGTTCAGTTGCCCTGTCTCGGTCAGAGTGGGCGGGTCCTCGGCTGGGATGACAGTGAAGCGGGATGATGTGATCAGATCAGGCTCTGCCTCCTTGGTCTCTGGAAACTCATCCTCCCACTGCAGGCTGCTGCCACCTGCAGGGCAAAGACAGAATTGCAGACATGAGTTTTATTGAGGTCCAATGCCGTGAGAAAACTTCAGGACTAGATTCTCAAAGCTGTTTGATGCAAACCCAAACACCAAGTTCTGAACATCCAAAGAGTCGCGATTATGTTGTAAAGCATACACTCTGGGGTTGATTTGTAAAGAGAAAGGTAGCGGATCTTATCATTAATGTCGCTTACTGCGTTCCTTTCCAACCTTCACCCGTACAAGATCTCTTACACAATAAGAGACAGCCTGCCCACGACTTCATAACTCATGGAAGATAAGATGCCTAACTGATGATGTCAGAGGACTCACCCAATCCGTCATCCAGGAAGGCGTTGGAGCCAGACTCTCCTGTTGCATCATAGGAAGGGGAGGGGCTTGTCGGGGCAGAGCCAGAACTGAGCTCATTGGTGGGGATTTCCTGTGGGGGCGGGGCAAGAGAACAGCTAACCAGTGAATTATAGTCTTTCAATTTTTTACCACAAGAGTAAAAGAGTGCCCCCTGGTGTGCAGCGGTAGACTGCAACGTTACCCTATTTTATCAAAATTAAACTTTAATAAAGGATTGGCTCCTTGTTAAGGTAATCTATCCAAAAACCTGGACACAGAATTCTAGGTCTAGCTAGAGCATTATATATCTTAGCATAACCTCCCTAGCCTTGTATTCCAACACTTTTGGTGAATTAACTGAACATTCAATTTGCGTTTTCAATTGCGTTTTCAGTCCTCTGCAACCCAGAGATCCTTTTCAAAGTCTTCATTCCCTATTCCCGTCCCGTTCAATTTGTACAATATCTTTTTACACCTAATATTTAATATCTCTCTTAGCATTAAATGTAATTTGCCACCAGTCTGCTCGGTTACAGATAACCCCATTTGAATGACCCAGGCTGCAGTGAGTGCAGGGGTGGAAACAAGACTCCCGCTGCACAGCAGTTTGATCCATTCCTGATTTTACTATGAGTTTAATATGACACACCTGAGCTTGTTACCTACACACTGTGGCAAATCAGACTCAGATTAAAATCTGGAATTAACTGCTGTGCAATAGGAGTCTTAGTTCCATGTTTTTTTTTTAATTATTATTTATTAGTGATCAAACTCAACAAACTAAAACTATGCACTATTTTCTTCATGAATCTAAAGTTGCATTGCATTGCCATTTCAATTTATTAATCTACTGTTGTACATGGAGACCTACAGCCAACTAAACATCCTGATTTCCATTACATGAGAGTAGATGTTAAAACTTCATGCTGATTTGAACTCGGCTCTCGCCAAGATAAGCACCAACTAAGACGTAGCTTTACAGTAAACTAATGTGATCCATATGTGTCTCCATCCATTTACGTTTCCTTCCATATGATGATGTAGATATCCTTCTGTCTGGTGTTAATGGCTGAAGTGTAATGCTGGCTCCAGGGATCAGCTTATTGCCTCCCCAGCGCATCAGCACACACCACGGCTGCGATGCTGGCTCCGGGGATCAACCACAGTGCGGCCTCCCCAGCGCATCAGCATGACAACCGTCTGGATTGAGCTAAGTAGGGTACATCTCTGGGGTCTTCAAGTGGGCACCTTCCATCCTCGGTGTTTCGTCGACTAGCCCACCCTAACCCTAACCCTAACCCTAACCCCAGTACTTAAACATAAACATGATACAAATACAGTACAGTATGCTGTTGATATGCAGTAGTTTAATTTGACTTAGTACCCTTTACTTTACTGTGCATTGACTCTCATTATATTCAGGCCAGGATATTTCAACAGGAGTTTTATTTCCATTGCTGCAGTCCATCCATCAATCAATCAATCTTTATAATTTATATAGCGCCTTTCAAAATCGTCCCAAATCACTTTACATAGAAACAAACATTAATGCATATTAAAATAAGTAATCAATAAAGTGATCAATAAAATCATCAAAGACGTAGCAACCTGCCCTTACCTGGTCGAACAGATAGACGGTGACATCATCGAAGAATGATACGTTGCGCCTCCTCTCCCTCTCCCTCTCTCTCTCAGCATGCTCCTCAAGCGAGCGAGGAGACTTCAACAGGCTGCGCAGGCTGTGCCGCCTGTCCGTCTCCGTCTCCGTGACGACGATCACAGGCCCCGCCCCTCCATCCTCCTCGTCCTCCGGGTCACTTCCTGCCCCGTGCCCAGGCCCCTCCTCCTCGTCCTGCTCCCGCCCCCACAAGGACTTGGGGCTGGTGGTGAGGGAGAGGTCGAGGGTGAGCGGGGGGAGGGAGAGAGAGAGACGGGCTAGCTTCGCTAGACAGGGAGACACGAAGGAAGTTGTTTAGAAAGCATTGTAGATTTAATTGTACCTGGTTAGCTCTGTTGTTCTGTTCCTCATGTTTCCAGCTTGTGTTAATGCATGTACAGCCCCTAAGGAGTCCTTGCAATCTGCCATACGTAAGAACTGCTTGTTTTATTTAGCAGATTATTTAGCAGACGCCTTTATCCAAGGCGACTTACAGAGGCTAGGGTGTGAACTATGCATCAGCTGCAGAGTCACTTACAATTACGTCTCACCTGAAAGACGGAGCACAAGGAGGTTAAGTGACTTGCTCAGGGTCACACAATGAGTCAGTGGCTGAGGTGGGATTTGTTTCTACTGACCAGAGTCCTACTGGACAATGATTCTGTAGTTCAACATTAAATACACACGTAATACAATCAGTGAGGAATGTTAAACTAGACAAAAGCTGCAATTGTGAGATGTGGAAATAATCAAAGGGCTTGCTCAAGAAAGAGAGCAGCACTCAATTCACATCTTTTAAAACAGATGACTATTTATTTGTTCATTTAAAATTCACACTGAGGAAGGCAGCTAGCTGCAGCGCTTGTAAATGAAGAAATAAATAAAGTCATCTTTTTTTGAATGAGTGCTGGTCTTGTTGTAACATGTGAAAACAGGGGCCCATTGAAAAGCACTGGATCCCCACATTGTCTGTGAGCTCCCCAGCCAAGACTGGAAACCAGCAAGCTCCCAATCACCCGACACTGTGCTCCTTCACCAGCCAATCACCTGTCATCGTGCTCCTTCACCAGCCAATCACCCATCACCGTGCTCCTTCACCAGCCAATCACCCGACACCATGCTCCTTCACCAGGTTAGTCACTGTGATGCGCTCCCTTTAGCCATGGGCCCATTGTTTCTATACCCTTGCGTTTAATTTAAACTACCTCAAGTTCTACAGATCAGGTGTGTCAATTGACACTGTGGCAGCGGCAGCTTGATAAAATAACTTTTTTAACTAAAGGTTAACTTTTATCTCCTTTTTATAAATTTAGAGTGCCCAATTATTATCGGGAGGCAGTGTGGTCCAGTGGTTTGTAACCAGAAGGTCACCGGTTCAAATCCCACCTCTGCCACTGACGGTCACTGGTTCAAATCCCACCTCTGCCACTGACTGCCTCACTGTGTGACCCTGAGCATGTCACTTAACCTCCTTGTGCTCCATCCTTGTGCTCCATTTTGCCTCCCTAACCCGCGGGAGCGCCAGAGCCAATGCGACACTCCCTCTAATCCCCAGTGAAGACAGACGACTTCACACAGCCAGGAACCTGTGCTCCCCTGACTGTATGACTCCCCATGCACATCACACAGCCAGGAACCTGTGCTCCCCTGACTGTATGACTCCCCATGCACATCACACAGCCAGGAACCTGTGCTCCCCTGACTGTATGACTCCCCCTGCACATCACGTGGCCATGATTTTATCAGGTGAGCCACTCGGGGACCCCATGAAGAGGTTTACTTGACAAAGAGAATCATAGAATACAGCTGTGTACTGAATACACTAGTCACTGGCTAAGAGAACCCCCTTCGAGAAGCAAGCAGTGTTCTCTTAGCTGAAGTGTTCTCTAAGACAGAGTTGACCACTGGACACAACATGCCAAGTCCAATCACGATATGAATCAATAAATACAAATGTATTTATTACTTATTACTAATGAACAAAATAACTAAGAGAAAAGCAATAGGCAAGCGTATGTTAATAAACTATAATAATAAAGCAGATGCCCTTATCCAGAGCGACTTACAATTGTTACAAGATATCACATTATTTTTACATACAATTCCCCATTTATACAGTTGGGTTTTTACTGGAGCAATCTAGGTAAAGTACCTTGCTCAAGGGTACAGCAGCAGTGTCCCCCACCTGGGATTGAACCCACGACCCTCCGGTCAAGAGTCCAGAGCCCTAACCACTACTCCACACTGATGCCCTAACTAAAATAACAAAACACGCTTACATACGTCAAAAATGCAGCAGCTCTAGATTACTCGCGATGACAGGTCAGTTTTGAAAATATTGAAAAACCATTTGAATTTGAGTTTGATGATGATGAGTTATCAGGTTACAAAACAGCACTGTATCAGTTTTGAATCGGTCGCAACGAATCGCTATCAGTGCCAAAAAGGTGTTCTCTCAGGTGAAGTTCCTGTTCCTTTAGACAGAGCATTTACAATGGGGAAAATCTGTTTCAACACAAGGGTGTTCCCTAAGCCGAAGTGTTCTCTTAGGAGGTGTTCCTGTATGCGGAGACTACTGTATAAAGGCAAGTCTCAAATCGTTGGATCTTTATCATCCAGAAACTAAAGAGTCGCATGACTCTAGATGTTAGATTTTGCTCGAGGACTGGAGATATGAAGTTGCAATCTGGAACGGTTTATGAGATAGTAGCAGTCGTAGGGTTGGGTTTGTAAATACAAGCTCCTTTCACTGGAATGCTTAAATACAAACTCTTACCTTTCATTGATTGGATGTGCTGGGGTTGAGGAGGTGTGGTCTCAGGATCTGGGCCAATCGGGAGCTTCGGTGGCCCATTGGTGATGTCATCAGCTGGTGGCTCCTCCAATGTCCCAGCCTCCTTTGCTTCAGGTGCACTCACTGTGTCATCATTACGGCTTGTTCTATGGTCTTCTGCAATGTCGTTGGCTGTAGGTTCGAGGCAATCGCTACTCTGATTTCTGACAAAATAAAAGAGTAAAAAAGCTTCAGTGATAAAGGCTGGTAAAACTATACAAAACCAATTCACTAAATGGACTTAAGAAGACACCAGCCAAAACGTTTGTCTGCTTGACTTACACTCTACCTTAGAAATCCATTTTAGCATTTTGAAGTTATGACTAAACAGCGTTGATGTGCCACTTGGCACAGCCAAGGAACCTGCGCTCCTCTGACCGTATGACACCCTGAACACAACGTGGCCGTGCCTTTACCAGGGGAGACCCTCGGAGACCCCTGCACTCCCCTGACTGTATGACACCCTGCACACAACGTGGCTGTGCCTTTACCAGGGGAGACCCTTGGGGACCCCTGCGCACCCCTGACTGTATGACACCCTGCACACAACGTGGCTGTGCCTTTACCAGGGGAGACCCTCGGGGACCTCTGCGCTCCCCTGACTGTATGATTCACCCTGCACACCACACAGAGAGCCTTTTCCAGAGGAGACACCCAGGGAACCTTGTATCATTGCATTTCACTGCTGACCCTTGAAATAATCTTGAGAGCTCTTACCTCAGGCTGTCGTGCAGTTCTCCCTCCTTCTCGCTCGCCCTCTCCTTGGCTGGTAGGGCGGGCACTGACCCTGGATGACCCCAGGGTCTCAGTTCAACCCTCTCTGTCACGCATCCACCCGACAGGACATTACGGTTCACATTCTCTCTCAGCGAGAACTGAAGCCTTTCCTCACACACCTGACACCAGAGTCAAAACAACAGCCAGAGAGGCAGATAGAAAGACATGTAGATAGAGATATAAATAGATAGACAGACATACAGCGATATATATGGTAGACAGCTAAACAGATGGAGACAGACAGCTAGAAAGCAATATAGAGAGAAACATGTAGACAAACATTTAAATGATTAAACCCCTTATTAGAGGTTCCCCACAGTAAAAGCACAGCAAAGTGTAATAAAGCACAGTGAAAGCATGGTAAAGTATAGGGAAGCATTGTAAATCACAGAGAGGTGTGGTAAAGCATATTTAAAAACACATGGCAAACCATGGTAGACTATGGTAAAGGAATAGTGTAACCAATGAAATACAGTGATAAACTGTGATACCGGACTCACCTGCATCATCAGTCCGTTCTTGGCCTGTTTTTTGGACAATGACCTTTGACCTCTCTTCCGGTCCAATGACCCCTGATCTGATACTGGAAGGCCTCTCTTGTCGTCCACTCCGGTCAGCTCAGAGCTTGGCGGTGAACTTTGCTCTGTGGTCTTTGTGTTCCGAATGGTGGAATCACGCGTTTCAAAGTTCTGAGTATTTTCAGGCCGGTTATCTTCAATCTTTTTGCTCTTGTGTTTTGGATCTCTGGAGTTTTGGAGGGCATTTTGAGCCCCTTTCTCAAAGAGCTCTATTTCTTTCATGTGTGATTTCTCAGAGCCCTCAAGTAAGTTCTGCTCTAGACCCCTCATCTCCGAGCTACTGGAATCTCTGTTCTTGAATTCAGGATCTCTCGTCCCAGAGATCATTTCTAAGTTCTCAAGTGAATTCTGACACAAAATCTCCAGGTTTTCAAAGTTCTCGAGTGAATCTCGCTCTGGATCTCTGTTTTCGAGTAAGATCTGATCTTGAGGATCCTTCATTTCACTTTCACCAGCATTCTGAAATGAGTTGACTTCTAGACTTTTGCTCTCAAAGTTCCAGAAGGGGCTGTGTTCTAGGTATTTAGTCTCTTCTGAAGCTTCAGAATTGGTGCTATTGTTGTTAGAATACGCACTGCTGCAGTTCTGGAGCGAGCTGTGTTCTGGTATCCTGATGCCTGAGTCCTGTCTGGAATCTGTTCTGTCTTGGAATGCAGGATCTGTGTTCCTGACATCTCTAGATGGCTCAACATCTTCAAGTCGTTTTTGTCCGTAACCTTCCAATAGTCTAGAACCTCTGCTCTCCAAGACTCTAGAACCTCGGATGTCCAACACTCTAGAATCCCTGATCTCCATTTTTGGATCCGGACTTTTGGTGACAAAGTTGGCTATTAAGGTGTTTTCAATTTCCTCTGGGATCATGTCCTCACAGAACTTAGAACCCTTGTTCTCGAAGTTCTCATGCACATTCCAAGCAGGATCTACAAGATTCTTTGAATCTCGATTCAGCAGCCCCTGGAGGGGTGTGCTCCTTCTGACTGTATCATCTACCGTCTCTAACTTGTTTGAATTGCAGACCTTATCAGACACTATCTGCCCTGCATGAGTATCACCATCGTTCTCAATTACAGTGTTCTTAAAGTTCCCAAGCACTTTCGGTTCCTGGTTTCTGTTCTGGAAGTTCTGGAGTAGACCTTTGCTTTCTTCGTTCTCCAAGTCCTGGAGATCTTGTTTTTCAAGTTCCTCACTCTCAAAGTTCTCTAGTATCCCTTCCAGTCTCCTAGGCTGACTTGGAAGATAGAGCTCTCCCATCTTAAAGTATTTAAAGTCTGTTAAGTGGCCGAAATCATCCGGCACATTTCTCATTCTCTGCTGTGGCTGCTGCTGCCCCCACACCCCTCCACTCCTCACCCTTTCCGTCTCGTTCTCTCCGTCCGAGAAATAGGCAGAGTCGCGATGGGGGGTGTCGGCTCCCAGCATCCTGAAGCCCCCGGTCCCCTCTGGGGGGTCTGCAGGGGTCAGGCAGTCCAGGGAGGAGGAGAGGGGGGAGAAGCCGGAGTCCGTGGGGGTTGGGAAGGAGAGGGACTGGTCTGAAGGGGTGATGTCCGAAAACAGGAGGGACTGGGAGGGAGTCAAGCTAGGGAATGCTACGTCTGTCAAAGACAGGTTAAGGGATTTTGTTAATGACTGTTCTGATGGGGTCGCTTCCAACCCGAGAGATTCCGTGGCAGGATGGTGGCTTGATGTTATGCAAGTTGAGTCTGCAGGCTCTGTTTCAGACTGGTTTGATGGCAATATCTGTGAGAGGGTCAGATCTGTCAGTGCTGTTTTCAACGGGAGGGATAGTTCGGTCAAAGAAGCATCGCCGGACGCTGTTTCCTTCTCTGGCTTGGATATTTCCAGCTCCAGGGTTTGTTCTGTTCCTTCCAATGCAGTCGCTTCTGTCACAGCATTGGGCTCCATTGCTTTCAGTGCCGAGTGTGCAAAAGTGATTCCAGTCTGTACCTCTACAGAGTCCTTGGCCACTATCAGTGCAGTGTGTGTTTGTGGTGATTTTGCCAAGGCAGGGGTGTGGGCTGCGACCTCAGTCAATAAAAGGGTACTGGGCAGAATTTCTGTCAGTGTGGAATTGCAGGAAGTCAGAGAGAGAGAATACTGGTGCTCTGCACCTGTCAATACACAGTCTTTCGGTTCAATGCCTGTGAATACACCTTTGCTGGGATTAACACCTGTCAATACACAGTCTTTCGGTTCAATTCCTGTCAATACACCTTCTCTGGGTTTAACACCTGTCACTACACAGTCTTTCGGTTCAACTGCTGTCAGTTCTAAATCACTGGATGCTACACCTGTCAGTGTATCGTCTGTCGGAATGACAGACTCTTTCTGAGTGATTTCAGACAATACGGAGTCTTCAGACTCAGGTCCTGACGGTGTTATGATTATTTCCACAGATCCTTGACACCTTGCCTCTGCCCCTGGAGGTCTGTCCCAGCTTGGATCGTGTGTTTGAGAGGCTGTGATCTCCTCTGGAACAGCGTCTTTCAAACCCGTATCTGCGTGAATACACTGTTTCACGTCTGCCAACTCTCTGGGTTCGGTTACAGAACTGTGCTGTGTTGTTTTGAAGTTCATTGCATTCGCAAGTGGTTTTGAGGGTGTTAGATCTGTAAGCTCTTTAGGTGTCGCTACAAAGTCAGATGTTATTTCTCTCAGTGTAGTGTCTACTACTGTCTCTGCAGAGGCTGTGGGCTCAGTGTTTGTCGATACTGGAATACTGAGACTCATCTCGTTCACAAGAGAGGAGGCTGTTATCTCTGTTAATACAGACTCTTTAGGGAGAATTTCTGACTCTAGTTCAGTGTCTGCGGATGTTAAAACTGTTGAGCTTCTGGACGTTATTTGGGTGCTTGACGGTAAGTCCTTGTGGACACCCCCTGCTGGACCATGAGACTGAATGTCTGTCAAACCTCTAGACACAATCTCTGTCCTTTCAGGCTTGTCAGGTGGAATGTCGTTGGACGGTATGTCTGTCAGAAACGTCTTGTTGGACATTATGTCCATCCATTCGGACTGTCTGGATGACACGTCTGTCAAAAAAGTCTTGTCGCATGTCATCCAGTCAGATTCGCTGGACATCATGTCTGTCAAAAAAGTCTTGTTGGACAAAACAGAGTCTGTGGACATGATATTGCATGCTATATCCTCCAGTAGTGAACTTGTTTCTTTCAATAAAGGATCTGTGGTAGTCGATTCAGTAAATAGAGACATTATATCTGAGCTTTCAGGTGTTATTTCATTAATTAGTGACTGGGAGGGCGTTGTTTGTTGTGTGGTCATTATTTCAGTCAATACAGACTTGCTGGGCTTTATACTTAGAGGGCAACTGGGAGTTTCTGTAAGGTGAGAATGGCAAGATGCAATGTCTAGGGAAGCTGTTACTTCACTGACGTTCTGGTCTTTATTATCGTGCATTGCTGTCTCTCTTAAAGCGGCTTCATTAGTTGTAGGTGAAATTTTAGCTTGGTAGGCAGGAGGAAGCTGGGGAGGGGAGGAGAGAGGAGGAGGAAGGGAAGGGGAGAGAGGAAGAGGTAGAGGACGAGTGGAGGGAGGCATAGGAAGAGGGGGAGAGGTCCGCAGAAGGGAAGAAGGAGGGAGAGAAGGGGAGAGAGAGGGAGAGGGAGGGACAGCGTGAGGCCTGCGTTGCCGCTGGAAAGCCAAGAGGTCAAAGTTCGAAATGGACGCCCCCATTAAGGGGTCTGTGTATTCAGAGGAACCGCTCAGACTGGCAGAACCGGTGAAGGACGGAAGTCTGTTTCTGGAATTCTTCAAAACTTCCGTAGAACTTTTGTTGTCATGAACTTCCGGAACGCTGCCACTGGCTGACCAATCAGAAGGGAAATTCGGTTCCGAGCCTTTTCTGTGTTCTTCCGGCCCAACCAAGCCGGCCTTAGATTGAGGGAGTAATGGTTGGTTTGTGGGTGGGGGTGGGAGGGGTCGGGAATGCAAATATAACTCTGAAACTACAACTTCTTTTACTTCTGTGTGTGATTTAGGTGGACGGGTCAGGGCCAACTGTGGAAGATCAGCCTCCGTTTTGGGTGGAGAGTGGATTGGGAAACACCCACTTTTGGGCTGAGAACCGTCAAGCAAACGCCCCTTTTCGGGCAAACTGGGTGGCAAACAACCACTTTTCTCTGAAGGCAGCTCATTGGGCATTACTTCAACCAGTCCACTTGGTTTAGGCTCAGTTTGTAAGAGAGACTGGTTGACGGGAGTTATATTGACCATTGCATAGTCTCTTGGGGTTGTATTGACCGACCCAGTCCCAAAGGGCAGTATTTCTACTGTACTGTTGGTCATTATTTCAACTGGGACAGCCTTCCTGGTCAGTAATTTTGCTGATTCAGTTGAATTCATTGTCTGCCCAAGGTGGTTGCTTCTGGTCTTCAGTTCTGTCAGTTCTAGGTCACTGTTTGTTGTCGTTGTAACTTTTCTTCCTTGCTCAGCAGTACCTGAAGCAGGTAACATCCTGGCATTCAGCGAATCTGTAGACTGAGGGTAAGACGGGGGTGGGAAGGGGGGAGGTAAGGGCGGTCCACTGTGAGGTGGGGACTGAGCAGGAAAATGACCGCTTAGGGGCTCGTACGGGAAAGTTTGCAGCTTAATAAAATGCCTCTTTTCTGGAAGAGGCGGGGCTATAGACAGTCCGTTAGGATGCGTGGAGGGTGGGGAGTTGGGGTTGGGGGCGTGTTCTTCCAGCCGGATGTAGTACTCGCTGGCCAATGACGGGCTTCGGGCGCTGATGACAGGCACCACGGTGGGCGTGTCTAAGCTGTGGCGGCTGTGAGCTCTGGAGGTCATCTGACCGTGGTGGGTGGGGTTTATGATGGGGAGTGGGTGTGTCAATGGGAGGGGCTTAGGGAGGTGCCCCCGCCCCCGGCGTGCTTGCTCCCAGAGGTACTCGAAATTTAACCCCTTGCTGGTCTCGGTGACTGTCAGGATGTCGTCTAAGTCGATCGTAACGGAAGTTTGCCCACTGGTGTTGCTCCCCACGGGCTCCAGCAAGGGGAAGGAGGCGGGGTTCAGGTTGTTGTTCTGCTGCGGGCGGTTCAGAGGAGAGGCTCGGAGGCAATCCCAGCGCTGCTCGAAGCTCTCGTCACTCTCCTCCACTCCCTCCTCCGCTCCCATCCCTCGCTCTGCTGCTATGAGGGAGGAGAGGAGGAGGTGGATTTCTTCCACCGGGGGGCGCTGCGAGGAGGGCAGCCAGCAGGACTGCATCACCTCGTACCTGAGAGAGGGGAAAGGGGACAGAGGGAGGGGGAAAGGGGATAAGATAGAGTGGAAGGGGGAAGGGAATAAAGAGAGAAGGGAGGTGGGAGGTGGGAGGGGAAGAGGAAGGGAAAGAGGTTGCACAAGGTGGAAATGAGAGTGAGTAAGGGGAGGGAATGTGGGAGAGAGAGAGAAAAGAGAGAGGGGAAGGGATGAGGAGGGAAGGGGAGACAGGGGAAGAAGGTAAGGGAAGTGGGATGAAGGGAGAGGGGGAGGGATAGAGAGAGAGAGGGGAGACGAAAAGGATGAGGAGGAATGGGGTGAGGGACAAGAGTAAAAGCAGTGGAAAGGAGAGAGGGAATAAGATTGTGAGGGAGATAAGAAGAGAGGAGAGAGAAGGGGTGAGGCAGAAAGGGATGAGGAAAGAGGAATGTGTGGTGGAGAAGGGAAAGAGGGAGCAAGAGGGGGAAGAGAGAGAAGAGAAAGATCCTGCATCATTTGGAAAGCCAAGCAGACAAACATAACAACATAAGAAAAGTTTCCGACTAGAAGAGGTCGTTCGGGCCATCAAGGCTTGACCCTTCCTGGCACTCCACCTACCTTCATCACTGAGGAGATCTAATTGAACAGAATCAAACTACACAGCAGAAGACTGTAGATTAGAGGCCTTCACTGGTCCAAAATAACAACCTGATCCGCCCCAGAACCTGCATCATATTTTTACACGACCCGAAGTAAAACTCACAGTAATAAACACGGATCAATATTTAAAAAATAAAAATGAAAGGCATAATTAATCAAACAAACACAAACCAAAACAAAACCAATCCTTGCACATATACTTGTACATACTTGCACTTCATTACATATTGCTGTTCAAAAATAATCGCTTAGACATGCTGTTCCTAGAGGAGAGCGTCGGCTCTCAAGGATACGACCAGCAATACTAAAAGCAGCCTCGCTGCTAGCCTGAACTTCTCCAAATAATGCAACTGTCAGAAGTTAATCAACAGTAAAAAAAATATATATATTATCAAAGAAAATCACCTTTCTTTAACAGTAAAGCCAGCTTTTATGAAGATGGAATACACTGTAAGATGCTACCATTCATTAAATAGACCCGACCCGAGGTCTTCAGAACAATTATCTACCTGAAACCCGTCCAGGTACGGGTCGGGTCTGGGGTGCTTGGGTCCGCCCGGACCCGTGAAGACCTGTAGTGTAGCTATCAATCGCATTTAGCTGAGGGACGGGAGAGAGGCGTTGTCTACTCACCAGTAGTCTGAGTGGGCCAGTTTGAGCCGGGGCTTGGCTAGTTTGATCTGCCTCTCCTTGATGACGAACGTTAGGACCTCTTCGTCTGAGAGGTGCCTGTGAGGCTGCGCTCCGAATTCAAGCAGCTCCCAGATCGTCACCCCGAGAGACCTGCAATCACACAAACAGCAGCCGTGCAGGTACTGGGGATGTGTTCACAGAGAACAGTGGGTGCAATATAGAGGTGGTGTATTAGAAATCACGCTGCCATTGGAACCTGTTAACAGCGGCTCCACTTATAATTACACTGACAGTGTAGAGCTCAGACAAGACATTCTAACTGGTTCTATACAAACAGATGAAACATGTTAATATCAGCTTTTCGTCTGTTTTTTTTAATTTAGATTTAATGACTTATGTTTATAAGTGTTCACTGGCTCCCTCTAATCAAGTTGCTTCGCTTGCAGGCCTGACACAGAAAAACATGCGCGAGAAATACACCCTTAATTTGAAATACACCCTTATTTTGTCATACTTGTACTTGCTAGAACCAAAGTCATTGTCTTTATCTTGCTCTTAATTGTATTATTACTTGTACTGTGATTCTCGAAATGTATTTGCTTATGACTGTAAGTCATCCGGGATAAGGGTGCCTGCTAAGAAATAAATAATAATAATAATAATAATAATAATAATAATAATAATTAGAGGTAGTCATCGAACACATAAACAAACAGCTGGGGCCAAAAGTTTAGCATCACCTAGAATTTTAGGATTGAGACATAATTTAAAAAAAAAAACTATAGGAACAGAATTTTGATCTTTTATTTAACATCATGTAATCAAAGAAACTACAACATGATATTGCAAAAGGTAACATTATTCAGCAGGTTTCATTCGACTTTATGAAGCACTATCGGTTCATTCTGTAGGGTAATGCAAATCTTTTGGTCACATTATATTGCAAATAAACAATGACAGGTTGTGTATTATATAGAAAACAGTGGATTGTTTTATACTATAGAACATAATATACAGTAGAACCTAACAGTTAGGAACACCACACCTATGAACCAAAGTAACTACAGAGAAAAGTCAATGTGAACACTGTCACTTTTGCAACTGAATACATGTCCAGCAGTGTTAGTGTGAATATTAGAGTATTTGTCCCACAGAGAGTGCTGTATGCGGCTGGTCCCCTGGCCTCAGAGGGAGCAGTGAAAGGGTTAACTCCGCGGCGCACTCACCACACGTTGCTCGCTTTGCTCTGATCGATGACCAGCAGATTCCCGTGGAGCTCGTCCAGCAGCTCAGGGGCCACCCAGCGCAGAGGAATCCAGAGCTTGTCAGGGGTCAGGTAGTAATCCTCCTGGAGAGACAAGCAAGGGAGCAGGATGAGCCGCAATCCAGACCACAGCATTGACATGATACAGCACAGACCAGCAGAGAGCACATCCACACAGTGTAATACAGCATGGACCAGCAGAGAGCACACCCACACAGTGTAATACAGCATGGACCAGCAAAGAGCACCCTTATCCAGAGCGACTTACAATTGTTACAAGATATAACATTATTTTTACATACAATTATCCATTTATACAGTTGGGTTTTTACTGGAGCAATCTAGGTAAAGTACCTTGCTCAAGGGTACAGCAGCAGTGTCCCCTACAGGGGATTGAACCCACGACCCTCCGGTCAAGAGTCCAGAGCCCTGACCACTACTCCACACTGCTGCCCTTTATAATAGAACATTGCCTAGCCTTAGGTAGTTATATTTTTTTTAAATCCTCAAACTGGGGGAAAAGTGGAAATACATTCAAGTATATACAGAAGGACAGACAGAGATACAGAAAGACAAACAGACAGTACCTTGTAGTGATTGTGTGACAGCCCATAATCTCCGATGCGGACTGTGAGGTCAGAGGTCAGTAGACAGTTTCGGAGGGCCAGGTCACTGAAAGAGAGAGAGCAAGAGAGAGAGAGAGAGAGAGAGAGAGAGAGAGATAAGGGAGGGGGGACTAGGGAGGGATCGAAAGACTATGAATGTAAGTGTTTAAGACAGTGTACAGACAGACAGACAGACAGACAGTAGCTGTGTGTGTAGCTGCTCTGGTCAAGGTGTACACACAGTACCTGTGAATGTAGTTGTTCTGGTGCAGGTGTAAAAGGCCGGATGTAATTTCGAAGGCCATGCGCTGTAAGGTCGCCAGGTCACAGGTCAAAAGGTCAGGGGTCATGCCGTCAGAGTTCCTCTGCGCTCGGAGATAGCGCTTCAAATCACCCTGCGAGGACAAGAGGACATTGTCAAACCTGTGTCTGTCCAGCACTGTCTAGCACACAGCACTGTCGCTATACTGTCGAACTGGGATGCAAGGGAGAGTTCTCCATGGCACGTACTTCATTGTAAATATACTGAATGTTACTTCAGAACACAAAGGAAGTGCAGAAGATATTCAGGTGTTATTCCTGTGGCATTTCTTATACGGTGGTTCATTGAGGACAGTGGGGAAAAAAAAAGAAATGTGTTATATTGAGATCACAAGATAAATGATTAGAAGTGCTAGTGTTAGTATTTTTAGTTTTTGTATTTTTAGTTTTTGTCCTCAATAAGGAGGTTGCAGTTCAAACTTTTTTTTTTAAACAGAAGCAAATTAATGCAAATTGTGAATCATAGGGTGGTTCCACAGGCATCGCCCTGTGTGCACAGCAGGCAAGGTGAGGCATAATTTAAAATGCATCCATTAGATGGTGTGTTCCTATACTGGGGTAGATGATCAATGCTCATCGCTCACAGTGCTGTGTTCCTATACTGGGGTAGATGATCAATGCTCATCGCTCACAGTGCTGTGTTCCTATACTGGGGTAGATGATCAATGCTCATCTCTCACAGTGCTGTGTTTCTATACTGGGGTAGATGATCAATGCTCATCTCTCACAGTGCTGTGTTCCTATACTGGGGTAGATGATCAATGCTCATCGCTCACAGTGCTGTGTTTCTATACTGGGGTAGATGATCAATGCTCATCTCTCACAGTGCTGTGTTCCTATACTGGGGTAGATGATCAATGCTCATCTCTCACAGTGCTGTGTTCCTATACTGGGGTAGATGATCAATGCTCATCGCTCACAGTGCTGTGTTTCTATACTGGGGTAGATGATCAATGCTCATCTCTCACAGTGCTGTGTTCCTATACTGGGGTAGATGATCAATGCTCATCTCTCACAGTGCTGTGTTCCTATACTGGGGTAGATGATCAATGCTCATCTCTCACAGTGCTGTGTTCCTATACTGGGGTAGATGATCAATGCTCATCTCTCACAGTGCTGTGTTCCTATACTGGGGTAGATGATCAATGCTCATCTCTCACAGTGCTGTGTTCCTATACTGGGGTAGATGATCAATGCTCATCTCTCACAGTGCTGTGTTCCTATACTGGGGTAGATGATCAATGCTCATCTCTCACAGTGCTGTGTATTTATCAATGCTCATCGCTCACAGTGCTCCTAATGCAGACAGTGTCACTCACCAGCTGACAGAATTCCATGACCAGCAGGAAGGGGAGGGTCTCACTGCACAGGCCCAGACACTGCAGAATGTTGGGGTGCTGGAGGTTTCTGGGAGGAAGGAGAGACACACGTGATGTTACAGTGCACCCAGCACAGGGGCGGGTTCACACCTGAGAGGGGTCGGTATGTTACTGACATACACGTACATACAGCTGTGGCCAAAAGTCTAGATTCACCCTACAGAATTAACTCATTTTGCTTCACAAAGTCGAATGAAACCTGCTGAATGATGTTACGTTAGCATATTGAATTACATACTGCTTTGTAGTTTTCCATCCTAAAATTCTAGGTGATGCAAAACTTTTGGCCAGAGCTGTACATATACAGTCAAACCTGTTACACATGCTATTTTTAATAACAAAAATAAAACGAAAATGAAGGTGCAGGGGATAATTAAATAATAATACAATTAAACATATTAAGGCTTTTCAGCCTGTGACCTTCTAGGAGATGTAGTCCTTTGCTCCCCAGGACTACACTTTCTCACTACATATATACATATATATATATAGTCTCCTGTCTTAGTGTTGGCATGACAGCGCACTCACTCACCGGTAGGGTTGGGCCTCAGTCAGGAACTTCCTCTGCTCCAGGGGGCCAGCGTTCACTCTGAGCTCCTTCACCACAGCCTGGGCTGGGCTGGGCTCGGAGAACATCTCAGACAAGATCACCTAGAGAGGAGAGAAGAGAGGAGTGAGGCAGGGAGGGACAGAGAGAGAGAGAGAGAGAGAGAGAGAGAGAGAGAGAGAGAGAGAGAGCCCCTTCGCAATAGTCAGGGGAGAAGTCTTGGTTCTGAGAGGAGAAAGGGAGAGGGAGGGGGAAACAGAGGTCCTTAAAGTTTTTAAGCAGTCCTTGCATTTTTCAGAATAGGAGCCAAAATTGCTGGTGCTGATAAGAGGTAAGGCATTGTTATTGGGGAGCAGTGTGGAGTAGTGGTTAGGGCCCTGGACTCTTGACCAGAAGGTCGTGGGTCGTCGCCCTGGATAAGGGCATCTGCTAAGAAATTAATAATATTGTGCTGAACCTGGCAGTAATGCCTGTTACCCAACTGTACGATCAGTTATTGACAGATACAGTGGAAAGAATAAAGAGGAACACTTTTCCTGGTTATACAGTACAACTTCACGGTTACGAACACCTTGGGAATGGAGGTTGTTCGTAAGTCTGGCATGTCTGGGTTTTCAATGGTTTTAATAAAGGTGCACACCTGCTATCTACAGCCTCAATCTGCAGAATAATACAATGACACTGCCCAGTAATGCAACACTCATACAGTTATGATTCTAAAGTCTTTAAAACTGCACTATAAATGGGAAAAGGCTACATTTAAGTTACAGTTGAAATTGTAACTGTAGCAAAAACAGATATAAGTGTCCAGGAAAACCTGGGTTAACATAGTGCTTGTTTTTAAACCAAATGCATGCAGGCAGCTTGCTCGGTCATTCAGCCTCTTTTGGCTTGAAAACAAAAATTGTTCGTACCTGCTTTGAAATCTGCCTTTCTGGATACGTTTGTTAGTACAGAAATTTTGCCTTATCCATGACCATCTTATAGGAGCTCCTATCTGGTTGCATTGCACGCATGGTTGAGTGATTTGCATACTGAAAATGGGACGGTCAGTTTGTAAGTTCGTAAGTCTGGGGTAGTTATTTGATTGCTCGCAGGCTCGGGTCTCGGACGGTGACCACACACTCATTCTGCGCTGGAGTTGGAGCAACACATTATTGCCTGAGAGGTACTGTACTATCACCATCCTGTCTGGAAATAAACCTTCCTTCATCACTGCAATATCTGCTGTCATGTGGATGCATTTCACCCTCGCCTCAGTTAATAGTAAAACGACCTGCATGACAGTACTAACACTTCAACACTAGAACAGTGGGACTCCTCTCCAGTCCCCTTACCTTCCCAAACCAGCCGTTCCCAATCTCCTGCAGGTAGCTCAGGTTCTGACGGCTGAACCCTTGCGGGCCCCCACCTGAACAGGAGAGACACAAACACAGCGCTCTCGTTACAGAAGAGACTCTGCACAGGAGAACAATCTCATCACATGGACCGCTCTGGCAAAAGAGCCGCATCACCCTATAGAATCAACACATTTTAATCATCAAGTCGAACGAAACCTGCTGAATAATGTCACGTTAACTTAGTGAATTGCACATCGCTTTGTAGTTTTCTATATTAACGAAAAACTGATGAAAATCTAAAAATCTAACATGAAATACTGTATTACTATTAAGGCTTCCGGTTAACTTTCTGGGATATAATTTTGTAGTTTCTTTGATTACATGATGTTTAATAAAATGTCTAAATTATGTTTTTTTTTAAATTATTATTATGATGATTTCTCAATCCTAAAATTCTCTGGCCACAGCTGCACACAATCTCCTACATGGTATATACAGTGCTAGCCAGGAGTTTGTATAGTTTATATATAGACTAGAAGATACTCCGTGGGCATTCATAGAGTACAGCAAATAAAGCATGGATGAGAAGATGAAACTAATTTACAAAATAGCATTGGGATTGTAATTTCAATTTCAGCAAGCCATGCTGCTGTGATTGTACTTGTTGTGAGAGGGTTACCTTTCTGGATGGAGGGGTGGTTGGCCTGGCTCAGTGGAAGGATGTAGACCTCGGGGAGAGACTGGGAGGAGCTGCTATCCTCTGCAGCAGGGCTGCCCTCCCCCCCAGAACACTCCTCTCCCTCGGTGTTATCAAACTCCTGGAGCGAGGGAGAGAGGAGAGACAGACACACACACACACATGGGATTATCAGAGGAGAGTCAGACACACACACACATGGGATTATCATAGAGCGAGTCAGACACACACACACATGGGATTATCATAGAGCGAGTCAGACACACACACACATGGGATTATCAGAGGAGAGACAGACACACACACATGGGATTATCAGAGGAGAGTCAAACACACACACACATGGGATTATCATAGAGCGAGTCAGACACACACACACATGGGATTATCATAGAGAGAGTCAGACACACACACACATGGGATTATCAGAGGAGAGACAGACACGCGCACACATGGGATTATCAGAGGAGACACAGACACACACACACATGGGATTATCAGAGGATAAACAGACACACACACACACAGGATTATCAGAGGAGAGTCAGACACACACACACAGGATTATCAGAGGAGAGTCAGACACACGCACCCACTGGATTATCAGAGGAGAGTCAGACACACTTATAAGGTTTACTGGGACATCCTCCTATGGTGGATAAAAACTGTATACCATGAACGATCATTCAAATTTAAAATAAAGCAATAAAATGTGTACATTTCTACATTTACGTGGTTTGGTTCTCCCTCAGCTCGACAAATAACCCCCCTCGTACCATGAGGGTCTGGGGCCCGGGGCCCTCGCGGCTCAGTGTGCCAGTGGAAACCTCCCCGTACCATGAGGGTCTGGGGCCCGGGGCCCTCGCGGCTAAGTGTGCCAGTGGAAACCCCCCCGTACCATGAGGGTCTGGGGCCCGGGGCCCTCGCGGCTCAGTGTGCCAGTGGAAACCCCCCCGTACCATGAGGGTCTGGGGCCCGGGGCCCTCGCGGCTCAGTGTGCCAGTGGAAACCCCCCCGTACCATGAGGGTCTGGGGCCCGGGGCCCTCGCGGCTCAGTGTGCCAGTGGAAACCTCCCCGTACCATGAGGGTCTGGGGCCCGGGGCCCTCGCGGCTAAGTGTGCCAGTGGAAACCCCCCCGTACCATGAGGGTCTGGGGCCCGGGGCTCTCGCGGCTCAGTGTGCCAGTGGAAACCCCCCCGTACCATGAGGGTCTGGGGCCCGGGGCCCTTGCGGCTCAGTGTGCCAGTGGAAACCCCCCTGTACCATGAGGGTCTGGGGCCCGGGGCCCTCGCGGCTCAGTGTGCCAGTGGAAACCCCTCCGTACCATGAGGGTCTGGGGCCCGGGGCCCTCGCGGCTCAGTGCGCCAGTGGAAACCCCCCCGTACCATGAGGGTCTGGGGCCCGGGGCCCTCGCGGCTCAGTGCGCCAGTGGAAACCCCTCTGTACCATGAGGGTCTGGGGCCCGGGGCCCTCGCGGCTCAGTGCGCCAGTGGAAACCCCTCTGTACCATGAGGGTCTGGGGCCCGGGGCCCTCGCGGCTCAGTGCGCCAGTGGAAACCCCTTCGTACCATGAGGGTCTGGGGCCCGGGGCCCTCGTGGCTCAGTGCCAGTGGAAACCCCTCCGTACCATGAGGGTCTGGGGCCCGGGGCCCTCGCGGCTCAGTGTGCCAGTGGAAATCCCTCCGTACCATGAGGGTCTGAGGCCCGGGGCCCTCGCGGCTCAGTGTGCCAGTGGAAACCCCTCCGTACCATGAGGGTCTGGGGCCCGGGGCCCTCGCGGCTCAGTGCGCCAGTGGAAACCCCTCTGTACCATGAGGGTCTGGGGCCCGGGGCCCTCGCGGCTCAGTGCGCCAGTGGAAACCCCTCCGTACCATGAGGGTCTGGGGCCCGGGGCCCTCGTGGCTATGTGCCAGTGGAAACCCCTCCGTACCATGAGGGTCTGGGGCCCGGGGCCCTCGCGGCTCAGTGTGCCAGTGGAAACCCCCGTACCATGAGGGTCTGGGGCCCGGGGCCCTCGCGGCTCAGTGCCAGTGGAAACCCCTCCGTACCATGAGGGTCTGGGGCCCGGGGCCCTCGCGGCTCAGTGTGCCAGTGGAAACCTCCCCGTACCATGAGGGTCTGGGGCCCGGGGCTCTCGCGGCTCAGTGTGCCAGTGGAAACTCCCCCGTACCATGAGGGTCTGGGGCCCGGGGCCCTCGCGGCTCAGTGTGCCAGTGGAAACCCCCGTACCATGAGGGTCTGGGGCCCGGGGCCCTCGCGGCTCAGTGCACCAGTGGAAAAGCAGTAAAACAGACACACAGACACACACACACTATATATTTACATTGAAGCCGCCTCCTCTCTTGCAGCACATACAGGCCAGCAGCAGAAGGACGAATGAGAAGACGCCGGAACACGAGATCAGAACCACAACATAGGGGGGAGGAGACAAGGGCGGGGCCCGGGACTGGACCACACCATCTGAGAAGAGACAAAGGGGGTGTTAGAGATAATACAGTACATACATCACTCAAACACATACCGAAATGTTCACTGCAGAGAGAGAGAGAGAGAGAGAGAGAGAGAGAGAGAGAGAGAGAGAGAGAGAGAGAGAGAGAGAGAGAGAGAAAAAGGGGGGGCAGGACCTGGTACTGGACCACACCATCTGAGAGGAGGCAGAGGGGGGTAACTAATAATAATATACTGTCTAAAAATTATATTGAAGCACATATAGGAGAGAGAGAGGGAGACAGATAGGGGAGACCATCACAGAGGAGGAGGAGCCTTATATCGTGATACGTATCGTGACATTGGTGTATCTTACACCACTATGAACTACTCCATCTGAGAGAAAGGGGGGCAGGTGGGGTGTATACAGAATAAAGGATATAAAGCTAACCAATCAGTGAATCTTATTGAATTTGATCTCTCATTGCCTTATATAAAAGAGCCATGCATTTTGGTAAACGCGTTATTTTTGTAAATGGTATTTTGTTAACTGTATGCTCTTTCCTATTTTGTATACAGACTGGGGATGGAACAATAATTGAAGAGTGTGACATTAGAGATAATTATTATCAGCATCTTATTTTACACATTCCACCAAATATCGCTTAGTTCAAATGTCTTTACTCCCTATTCTAGATCATGGCGAGGCTTTTTATAACATGGACTTGTGACAAAGTGGTCTGCAGTGCGCAGGTGTAGAGGTGATGCAGTGCTCAAGACAAGGACGCACAACAAAGTGCTGCTGAAATGATGGCTTATTTATAATCCAAAGTCTGATGACAACAGCAAACAATAAATACGTTTCTTCTGTTAGAATGGTGATTTCATATTAAGGATAACTGAAAAAGAAATAAGGAGATTTATTGTTGTGAATTGTCATTTTCTAAACACTCAAAATTGCATTTATTATCTATTATCTATTTAATATTTTATTCTCCTTTATTAACTGAACGTGGTTGTCTCCCAATGCAGTGTTTTTGGAAATGCTTTCTTACATTATTTTTATGTTTAAGTTTTGTATATTTTGTTTCACTTTAATTTTGTTACCACTCCAGTAGTTATATAGTGAGAGAGTCATTTCTATTCTATTATTTAACCGGAATGCTGAAAAGCACATATGCAATAGTATTTTCTCAGAATATTCACCAAGAGCTGTACATGTCAATAAGGAAAGTGATATAAATAAGCAGGAATCAAGTCAAAACAACAACCTTTATTTTATATAGCGCCTTTCAAGAGGAAGCATCACCAAGCGCCGCACATCAAATTGCTTTCATACCAAATAAAATATCACTCTAAAACTATTGAAATAGAAACTGAAACTTTAATACAAATCGGGTATTCAATTTGTTTGTCTAGTCCTCGGTACATGATGACCGTGTTCTTTCATAGCCTGCTTGAGATCTTGAGATCTCCAGCAGTGAATTTGCAGAGCCTTCTACAAACTCGTTGGCAACTTCCACTAAGTTCAAGTTGTCTGTTATGATCTTGTGGATGTGAAGAATCATAAGTAGGGCTTCTGATTTTCAGTTTTAACTGATAAAACCTGATAAAACACCCCCGATACAAAAGAAAATGAAATCGGTGGATAGCCAATAAATACCAGAAAAACTGTGGAAATGGTTCATCAATTCACGTTGACTTTACCCTTTCCCCATTAAAAAATAAAACCTACTACAAAAATAATAATAAATACATTTCCCAGTGCTGCTGGGCAATGTCCCGCCTTCTGGACTTGTATCTATCATTGATTCGTTCTGAATACTTTAATCCCGCCCCAACTACTGAGTGACATCACATTCCTACATTTCTATTGGAGAATCCGCTTGTGAGATTTAAAACGAGATTACAATCAGGATGGAGGCTTGTTAGCGGGATTTCAAGCTGTATTACAGTTAAGATACAGAGGGTTTAAAACAGAATTGTGGAGAAATGTACAAAAATGACTCCAGAGAAAAACCCCAGAAGAATGTGCCGTGACCATCGGGATTTCACTGTGGAAGACAGCAAAGGAAAGAAGGGACAACTTAAGTGTGCGAGTACTGTCGAGTTACGATACATATTTTGACAGAAAAAAAAAATGCTCAAGTATTTTGGAAAGTAACAGATAACACTAATTTCATACAGTATATCAAAAACGAAAGCCCCGAAAAAAACGATTTACATAAAACTCGAAAATAGCTCAAAATAAGCACCGAAAAATACAATAAATAAAACCCAAAAAACAGAAGCCCTAATCATAAGGTAATTCAGGCGGGCCTGGCTTGTTGGACACAAAACACAAAGTCCTGGGACATTGGGTGCAAGTTGTTCAAAGCAAGTTCCTCTGTTGGGAGATTTTTTAATCAATTTTGTTATTTCGTTGGTTACCTCAAGAGCAGTATCACAACATGCTAAGTTTAAGGACTGTCCATAACAGTGGACAAACAATGCCTTTGGCTCTGCATCAGATATCACATGACTTTTTTTCCAGCCATAGCAGCAGCACCATCATAACTCTGCCCCCTGACTTCCGTGATGCTAAGGATAGCACGCACCAGAACGTCTTTGATTACGCGAACCAGCATTTTTGCATCAGTTCTCCCAACTTCACATAATCCCCAAAATGCTTTGTGAGCTTCATAATGGTCATCTACCCATCTAACACAAACTACAACCTGTTCCTTGTTGGCAGAATTCCTGGTTTCATCAATCTTTATGGAGAAAAATTCAGCTGAGTGTACTTTTTCAGTAATTTCACGCAGGACTCTTAAGCCTAAAATGTGCAGCCTCTCATTCTGAATTTCTGCCAATGTGTGTGTGTCTGTTTTTTTTGTTCATTTCAGATATAAGCCTAGGGTCATCGTTAGCTCTTAATTTGATTATCTGCATAAAGTTTGAATCCGATTCAAAGCCAAGCCCTGCCGAGCTAAGTATTTTACATTTTGAAGTATTTTTAAAAAGCAATGACGCTGATCCCTCTTTGGTTGCTCATGGGCTGATGCATCACGGAATGACTTGGGAGCTGTCACAACCTTGACAACAGAATTTGAGTGACACTTTGACAGTGTTTTCTAAAGTTAACGCAAGCATCTTTCCAGTTGCTAGTTCCCTTAGATATGAAAGACGGATCAAGGCAGGCTTTAGAAGTAATTAGTTCAAAATCCTAAAAGGTATAGACAATGTCAACCCGGGGGACTTCTTTGACTTGAAAAAAGAAAAAAGTACCAGGGGTCATAAATGGAGATTAGATAAAGGGGCATTCAGAACAGAAAATAGGAGGCACTTTTTTACGCAGAGAATTGTGAGGGTCTGGAACCAGCTCCCCAGTAATGTTGTTGAAGCTGACACCCTGGGATCCTTCAAGAAGCTGCTTGATGAGATTCTGGGATCAATAAGATACTAACAACCAAACGAGCAAGATGGGCTGAATGGCCTCCTCTCGTTTGTAAACTTTCTTATGTTCTTATGTTCTTATGTTCTAGTTTGATTCTATATGCCTTTACATATATAAAGCAAAACACACAGTCACTGCTTTCATTGTAATCAAGTCACTTTCATTTATCAAACCAAGAAGCACTGAATGATCTATTTATTACCTGTGCGCTTTTTTCCAAATTGCCGTTTTGGAAAATCGTAAACCACGAGGGTTGTCTGAAATTACTGGGGTTTCCAGTCTTGTGGAAAATGTGCTAAAAAAAAACTTAGACTGGGCCATATTTCATTCAGTTACAGTGTTTTTAAATTATCTGACTCATAAGATTACCGGCTCTGCATTCGACGTTCAGTAGCCTAGCAACGCTAAAAGTCTGCTGCTATTGGCTAACAGAACAGAACAGGAAGTGAAGGCAACCTCAGTGTTCGTAAGCATGAACAATTAGCGGTGGTGAGGAGATGGGGGTCCAAACTGGGAATAAAACACAAATTAAATAATAATAATAAGCTGTTGCTGAGTTTGATGTTTTATGATTGCTTATGTGGTTTGATGTTGTTTGCTGTGGTGATGTGAGCCTCTTGCCAGCTCCTCATTGGAAATGAGAATTTGTTCTCAATGGATTCATCTGGATAAATAAAGGTTTTGATTGACTGATTGGATTGGATTATCAGAGGTCTCCAGTGATAATCAACTGGATTAAAACTTGGTTTAAGATAATCAGGATTAACAGGATTATTTTTAGTCTATAATCATTAATTGAAAATGTCCAACCATAATATAGACAGGCCCCTCTTCTGAAGAGATAGATAGGGGAGAGGGAGAGAGAGGGAAAGAGGGAGAGCAAGGGAGAGGTGGGGGACAGGGAGAGAGGGGGACAGAGGGACAGAACCAGAACTGGACCACAGCATCTGAAAGAGAGGACATGATAGGAATGATGGGATTGAAATAGATCTGGAAGAAACCATTAAGGTCAGAGAAAGGGTGTTCAATTCAGCAGATATCGTATTTGGGAGAAACCATAACAGGTGATATTGGGGAAGATTGACGTATAACCTAAAATAGGTCTGGAAGAAACCATTTAGGTCAGAGAACAGGGGTATTGAATTCAGCAGATTTATTTGGGAGAAAGCATAATAGGTGATAAAGGGGAAGGGTTGAAGTATAACCTAAAATAGGTCTGGAAGAAACCATTTAGGTCAGAGAAAAGGGGTACTGAATTCAGTATTTGGGATAAACCATATTATGTAAAAGGAGAGGTAACCTATAATCTAAAATACCAAACCAGAACAAACCATATAGGTGGAAGAAAAGGGGAATTGAATTGAATTTTTCAGGGTCTGGGATTATAAATATAACCCAGTTCAGGCATGCTGTGTGGGATAAACCACCCAGGTTTAGGGAGTGGGTGAGCTTTTTTTGGGAGAAACCATCTGGGTTACAAAGGGAGGGGGGTCATTTTTGACAATATACCTCAATATGATTCAGTCTAAGGGGAAAACCATCTGTGAAAAGAGAAAGTGAGGTTAGAAATTCTAAACGTTTCACCTGAAGTTAATACAGGCAGAATACAGACCTTGGGCTGGTCCACCTTCGTTTGATCGCAGCTCATTTCTGTAGCGTTGTATTTGAAACTTAACAAGACAACCTGGTTTTAACATTAGTCCTTCAGAAGAAAAAAAAACAGCATAACTTTGAGCTGAGATCTGAAGATATTCCCTGGAAATAATACAGATCATTTTTGTGTGAAAGTGTCAATGAGAACAGGACAAGCTGGGAGGTGGGGACACAAATCAGTGTTGCACAGGCTTCAGTGCACAATACTTTGCCTATGGGCTACCGTGTGCCACGCTAATATGCTTCCCCAATTCAATAAATCAGTTTTGAGCAGTCAGGGGTTCAAAATGACCTTTTTAATTCAGAATCTGAAACTTTTGCATGCACTCATCAAATTAGACCCTTTAAATGTTAAAAGGACGCGATTTTAGAATTGCGCAACTTCTAACTTTCTTGAATTTTACGGTTTTAGGTAGTAATTATGATAATCTATGACATAATTAAAAAATATTAAACTAATGAGAATTATAATCTAGAATTGTTTTAAATGTGTGCAGTATATTCAAAGCTAGCATGCTAATATTTTATCCATGAAATATAGACATATGATTCAGATCAAACTAACAGTCGATGGCCCAGTATTCATGGTCTAAAAACAGGTATATCACACGATTAAACATCATATTTGTTGAAGCAGAAATAATAGCGTTGTCACATTCAAAATGCAACAAATGTTCCTCAATATTTAAATGTTCACCTGAAAAACAGTAAATGCTAAATTGTAGAATATTTCGTTTTTATGTCCAGCTTTTAAATATATTCTCTGTTCACCATCAGTGAATTATCTAACAAAATAAAAACATAAATATAAGTAAAAATAACAACAGACTCATGAGAAGTCCCCTTCTTGTGCTGGACAGAGCGATCTTTAGCAGAAATATTTCTGCTCTTTGGTGCAGCTGCTGTCTTTCTCGTTGAAGACATTTTAAAGAAATCGTGCAGCTCTGTGCAGTGCGTGTTCAATCATTTATCAGAAGCAAATTAAACCAGCTGTCAGGTTCCTAAATGCAGTGTAACAGGTCAATAAAGAAAACATTTGCTGTATTTGAAATTGTGAAATCTGTGATTACTCATGATTACTCTGTGATTACTCATGACCCCCTTCTCCCTCCTTCCACCAATATCTGCAAAGGAATTTTATGCATGAAAATATCCACACACCGAAACTAGTTTTGAATATGCTTCTAAGCGTATAGTGGTTGTATCTAACAATATAAGGAGGCTGTGTGGTCCAGTGGTTAAAGAAAGGGCCTGGAACCAACTCCCCAGTAATGTTGTTGAAGCTGACACCCTGGGATCCTTCAAGAAGCTGCTTGATGAGATTCTGGGATCAATAAGCTACTAACAACCAAACGAGCAAGATGGGCTGAATGGCCTCCTCTCGTTTGTAAACTTTCTTATGTTCTTATGTTCTTAAAAGGGCTTGTAACCAGGAGGTCCCCGGTTCAAATCCCACCTCAGCCACTGACTCATTGTGTGACCCTGAGCAAGTCACTTAACCTCCTTGTGCTCCGTCTTTCGGGTGAGACGTAATTGTAAGTGACTCTGCAGCTGATGCATAGTTCACACACCCTAGTCTCTGTAAGTCGCCTTGGATAAAGGCGTCTGCTAAATAAACTAATAATAATAATAATAATAATCATCCCATATATCTTACCTGCGATTCCATTATTTATTTCTTAGCCAACACCCTTAGCCAGGGCGACTTACAATTGTTAGAAGATATCACATTATTTTTATATACAATTACCCATTTATACAGTTGGGTATTTTTTACTGGAGCAATGTAGGTAAAGTACCTTGCTCAAGGATACAGCAGCAGTGTCCCAACCGGGGATTGAACCCATGACCCTCCGGTCAAGAGTCCAGAGCCCTAACCACTACTCCACACTGCTGCCCACATTAGCTACACAGGTCTCAGGTGCAGTTTTGAAAGTTATAGTAAACGTGTATTTTGAAATGCTACCCTTATGGAACAAACATATATTTTCAATATATGGTTGAAAGGTATGATCCTTATATTTTCATATATAGAAATTGGCCCCTTTTTTATACATTTAAAATATATTATATTTAATATTTAAATTATATTTTAGTCTGTAATCCATATATTTATTTAATATGGATTACAGACAATGAAAATATACGATGCACCATATATTTTCAACATATAAAATAAATATTTGGATTACAGGTTGAAATATATTTTACATATATCCCATATATTAAATATATAAAAAGGGGCCAATTTCTATATATATATAAAAATATAAGGATCATACTTTCTACCATATATTAAAAATATATGTTTTTTCCATAAGGGTAGTCAAATAGTTTACGTGTTCACTTGTCCTCAACTGCTAGGGATTAATATGTGCAGGGCAGCAGTGTGGAGTAGCGGTCAGGGCTCTGGACTCTTGACTGGAGGGTCGTGGGTTCAATCCCAGGTGGGGAACACTGCTGCTGTACCCTTGAGCAAGGTACTTTACCTAGATTGCTCCAGTAAAAACCCAACTGTATAAATGGGGAATTATATGTAAAAATAATGTGATATCTTGTAACAATTGTAAGTCGCCCTGGATAAGGGAGTCTGCTAAGAAATAAATAATAATAATAATAATAATAATAATGTGTAAGGAAAGAGTTAATGAAAAGATTCAAAACTAGGCTTGAGATGCAGCTGTGTACGTGAGCAGCGTCTGCTGCTGCTCTCAGGTTAAGAATCTCTTATTGCCTGAGCAGAACTGACCTCAACCTGACACAGTGCAAGCAGGAGCTGTCTGTTCAGACTATCACTGACACACAGAGATACACTAAAGCCTGGCTTGGCATGCAAGGCTGTATGGAAACTGTATAGAAACAGAAGCCACTTGGAGGTGACCATCCCCGTGCCCCGTGCCCCCTCCCAGAGATTAGATACCAGATCACTGACTCGTTTCTGTTCATAACTAGGTGCTTGTGACAGGGCGAGGAGCCCTGCACATGAAAAGGGGGCAGGACGAAACCCTCCTGTTTAAATGTGTTGCGTTTTAATGTGTGTTTATTTTAGAACGGGGTACCCCCGCCCCTGTGTATTTTGTATGTATTTTTATCGGACGGCAAAGGCAAATGTTTGTTATTGTTTAGAAGCATGGATGGGAAGCCCCATCCACATTAAAAACCTCGTGCAGAAGGTGACCATCTCCCGACAGTGACAGTATCACAAGTATAGGGAAGCCAAACATCTTCAGTGTTAAGCAGACAGACAGACAGACAGACAGACAGACAGACAGACAGACAGACAGACAGACAGACAGGGGCACTACAATGGTGATGCAGACAGAGAGACAGACAGACAGACAGACAGGGGCACTACAATGGCAATGCAGACAGACAGACAGACAGACAGACAGACAGACAGACAGACAGGGGCACTACAATGGCAATGCAGACAGACAGACAGAGAGACAGACAGACAGACAGACAGACAGACGCACTACAATGGTAATGCAGACAGACAGACAGACAGGCAGACAGACAGACAATCAAGCGAACACTGTCTGTCTGCATTGACGATTGGCTTTCAAGATTAGGTTATGTGCAGGGATTCATGTAAGTTGCCATTGTAGTGCCCCTGTCTGTCTGTCTGTCTGTCTGCATCGCCATTGTAGTGCCCCTGTCTGTCTGTCTGTCTGTCTGTCTGCATCACCATTGTAGTGCCCCTGTCTGTCTGTCTGTCTGTCTGTCTGTCTGTCTGTCTGTCTCTCTGTCTGTCTGTCTGCATTGCCATTGTAGTGCCCCTGTCTGTCTGTCTGTCTGTCTCTCTGTCTGCATCACCATTGTAGTGCCCCTGTCTGTCTGTCTGCCTGTCTGTCTGTCTGTCTGCATTACCATTGTAGTGCGTCTGTCTGTCTGTCTGTCTGTCTGTCTCTCTGTCTGTCTGTCTGCATTGCCATTGTAGTGCCCCTGTCTGTCTGTCTGTCTGTCTGTCTGTCTGTCTGTCTGCATTGCCATTGTAGTGCCCCTGTCTGTCTGTCTGTCTGTCTCTCTGTCTGCATCACCATTGTAGTGCCCCTGTCTGTCTGTCTGTCTGTCTGTCTGTCTGTCTGTCTGTCTGTCTGTCTGTCTGCTTAACACTGAAGATGTTTGGCTTCCCTATACTTGTGATACTGTCACCCCTTAATATAACACAGAACCATTGCATTGCCATTGTAGTATCCCTGTCTGACTAAATGCATTGCCAAATTACATCATTTGGGATTCTAATAGCTAGCATACTATGGTACCATTCTACCAGCCTCATCCCATTGCTACTATTACCCACTAGTATCATAAATAATTATGATGGTATTGTTGTTGAAGTCCCAGTGAACCATTGCATTGCTCTTATAGTCTCTGTCTGCCTGTCTGCATTGCATTGACATTGTGATGTCACTGTCTGTCTGCATTGACGATTGGCTTTCAAGATTAGGTTATGTGCAGGGATTCATGTAAGTTGCCATTGTAGTGCCCCTGTCTGTCTGTCTGTCTGTCTGCATCGCCATTGTAGTGCCCCTGTCTGTCTGTCTGTCTGTCTGTCTGCATCACCATTGTAGTGCCCCTGTCTGTCTGTCTGTCTGTCTGTCTGTCTGTCTGTCTGTCGGTCTGTCTTGTCAGTCTGTCTGCATCGCCATTGTAGTGTCCCTGTCTGTCTGTCTGTCTGTCTGTCTGTCTGCATCACCATTGTAGTGCCCCTGTCTGTCTGTCTGTCTGTCTGTCTGTCTGTCGGTCTGTCTTGTCAGTCTGTCTGCATCGCCATTGTAGTGTCCCTGTCTGTCTGTCTGTCTGTCTGTCTGTCTGCATCACCATTGTAGTGCCACTGTCTGTCTGTCTGTCTGTCTGTCTGTCTGTCTGCATTGCTGTTGTAGGGCCACTGTCTGTCTGTCTGTCTGTCTGTCTGCATCGCCATTGTAGTGCCCCTGTCTGTCTGTCTGTCTGTCTGCATTGCCATTGTAGTGCCCCTGTCTGTCTGTCTGTCTGTCTCTCTGTCTGCATCACCATTGTAGTGCCCCTGTCTGTCAGTCTGCCTGTCTGTCTGTCTGTCTGCATTACCATTGTAGTGCGTCTGTCTGTCTGTCTGTCTGTCTGTCTCTCTGTCTGTCTGTCTGCATTGCCATTGTAGTGCCCCTGTCTGTCTGTCTGTCTGTCTCTCTGTCTGCATCACCATTGTAGTGCCCCTGTCTGTCTGTCTGCCTGTCTGTCTGTCTGTCTGCATTACCATTGTAGTGCGTCTGTCTGTCTGTCTGTCTGTCTGTCTCTCTGTCTGTCTGTCTGCATTGCCATTGTAGTGCCCCTGTCTGTCTGTCTGTCTGTCTGTCTGTCTGTCTGTCTGTCTGCATTGCCATTGTAGTGCCCCTGTCTGTCTGTCTGTCTGTCTCTCTGTCTGCATCACCATTGTAGTGCCCCTGTCTGTCTGTCTGTCTGTCTGTCTGTCTGTCTGTCTGTCTGTCTGTCTGCTTAACACTGAAGATGTTTGGCTTCCCTATACTTGTGATACTGTCACCCCTTAATATAACACAGAACCATTGCATTGCCATTGTAGTATCCCTGTCTGACTAAATGCATTGCCAAATTACATCATTTGGGATTCTAATAGCTAGCATACTATGGTACCATTCTACCAGCCTCATCCCATTGCTACTATTACCCACTAGTATCATAAATAATTATGATGGTATTGTTGTTGAAGTCCCAGTGAACCATTGCATTGCTCTTATAGTCTCTGTCTGCCTGTCTGCATTGCATTGACATTGTGATGTCACTGTCTGTCTGCATTGACATTGTGATGTCACTGTTTGTCTGCATTGACATTGTGATGTCACTGTCTGTCTGCATTGACATTGTGATGTCACTGTCTGTCTGCATTGACATTGTGATGTCACTGTTTGTCTGCATTGACATTGTGATGTCACTGTCTGTCTGCATTGCCATTGTGATGTCACTGTCTGCATTGACATTGTGATGTCACTGTATGTCTGCATTGACATTGTGATGTCACTGTCTGTCTGCATTGCCATTGTGATGTCACTGTCTGCATTGCCATTGTGATGTCACTGTCTGTCTGCATTGACATTGTGATGTCACTGTCTGTCTGCATTGTATTTTAGGTCATTCGAGAAGGTAACAGTTAGCGTACAGTGGTACAATTCTCCCAGCCTTATCCTGTTGTAGCAGCTCTATACTTGAGCTATCTTTACAGCTACTTTTAGAAGTGCCTGAACAGGGATTTTTTTTTCCGCTGGAACAGGCAGTACAGTTAATGCTATTCTTAGTGGACACAGCAACAGAGAATGGAGAACAGGAGCAGACAGTAGTTTCTATAACGTATCTGTGCCTCTTATTATTATTATTATCAATTTCTTAGCAGACGCCCTTATCCAGGGCGACTTACAATTGTTACAAGATATCACATTATTTTTACATACAATTACCCATTTATAGAGTTGGGTTTTTACTGGAGCAATCTAGTTAAAGTACCTTGCTCAAGGGTAGAGCAGCAGTGTCCCCCACCTGGGATTGAACCCACGACCCTCCGGTCAAGAGTTCAGAGCCCTAACCACTACTCCACACTGCTGCCTGTCTGTCTGCATTGCCATTGTAGTGCCCCTGTCTGTCTGTCTGTCTGTCTGTCTGCATTGCCATTGTAGTGCGTCTGTCTGTCTGTCTGTCTGCATCACCATTGTAGTGCCCCGTCTGTCTGTCTGTCTGTCTGCCTGTCTGTCTGTCTGTCTGTCTGCATTGCCATTGTAGTGCGTCTGTCTGTCTGTCTGTCTGTCTGTCTGTCTGTCTGCATTGCCATTGTAGTGCGTCTGTCTGTCTGTCTGTCTGCATTGCCATTGTAGTGCCCCTGTCTGTCTGTCTGTCTGTCTGTCTGCATTGCCATTGTAGTGCGTCTGTCTGTCTGTCTGTCTGCATTGCCATTGTAGTGCCCCTGTCTGTCTGTCTGTCTGTCTGCATTGCCATTGTAATGCCCCTGTCTGTCTGTCTGTCTGCATTGCCATTGTAGTGTGTCTGTCTGTCTGTCTGCATCACCATTGTAGTGCCCCGTCTGTCTGTCTGTCTGTCTGCCTGTCTGTCTGTCTGTCTGCATTGCCATTGTAGTGCGTCTGTCTGTCTGTCTGTCTGTCTGTCTGTCTGTCTGTCTGTCTGCTTAACACTGAAGATGTTTGGCTTCCCTATACTTGTGATACTGTCACCCCTTAATATAACACAGAACCATTGCATTGCCATTGTAGTATCCTTGTCTGACTAAATGCATTGCCAAATTACATCATTTGGGATTCTAATAGCTAGCATACTATGGTACCATTCTACCAGCCTCATCCCATTGCTACTATTACCCATTAGTATCATAAATAATTAGGATGGTATTGTCGTTGAAGTCCCAGTGAACCACTGCATTGCTCTTATAGTCTCTGTCTGCCTGTCTGCATTGTATTGACATTGTGATGTCACTGTCTGTCTGCATTGACATTGTGATGTCACTGTCTGTCTGCATTGACATTGTGATGTCACTGTCTGTCTGCATTGACATTGTGATGTCACTGTCTGTCTGCATTGACATTGTGATGTCACTGTCTGTCTGCATTGACATTGTGATGTCACTGTTTGTCTGCATTGACATTGTGATGTCACTGTCTGTCTGCATTGACATTGTGATGTCACTGTCTGTCTGCATTGACATTGTGATGTCACTGTCTGTCTGCATTGTATTTTAGGTCATTCGAGAAGGTAACAGTTAGCGTACAGTGGTACAATTCTCCCAGCCTTATCCTGTTGTAGCAGCTCTATACTTGAGCTATCTTTACAGCTACTTTTAGAAGTGCCTGAACAGGGATTTTTTTTTCCGCTGGAACAGGCAGTACAGTTAATGCTATTCTTAGTGGACACAGCAACAGAGAATGGAGAACAGGAGCAGACAGTAGTTTCTATAACGTATCTGTGCCTCTTATTATTATTATTATCAATTTCTTAGCAGACGCCCTTATCCAGGGCGACTTACAATTGTTACAAGATATCACATTATTTTTACATACAATTACCCATTTATAGAGTTGGGTTTTTACTGGAGCAATCTAGGTCAGGTACCTTGCTCAAGGGTAGAGCTGCTATCATTCTTGCATTGTCAGCTTCACCGCCTTGTAGCTGCCCTATACTCCTGAGAGTGCCAAGAAGGCTGGGAGGGAGGAGGAGTCTGTACCTGCAGCTCAAACGACATGTAGGCAAACTGGACAGGCAACAAGGCATGGATTCTGATGAAGGACAGCACACTGCAAGCACAGATACACTGGTGCACGAAACAGACTGAGAGACTGGAAAGTGAGCGAGGTCTTCAAAGCGATCAGATAGCAATTCATTCATATAATCAAACCACACGCGTTTGCATAATAACTTCAACAACAGAATTGAAGTGAGCAAACCAGAGCATTAAATGTCTGCTGGAATTCAAAAGCCAACCATATTCACACACAGGTTTTGTTTCCCCTTTAGGAATCTTTCACAGTTTTAATTTAAGTGATTTAAATGTGAATGTGTGAGTAATAAAATCCACGGGTGGATGTCTGCAGCATGTATACACTCTGAGAGCGCTCGTTTAGCTTCATGGCTCCGACTCTCTGGAACTCTCTCCCAGCTTTGGTGCATGATGCTCCCACCATTGCTTGCTTTAAATCAGCTCTCAAGACCCATCTGTTCTCTCTTGCTCTTTAAGCCTGATATCTGCTATTAGCTGCTGTGTTGCTGCTACTATTTCATGTATTATGTTACTATCATCTATCATACACTGTCCACTGTATTGAATGTATTATGCATTGTTTTAAACTGTATATCATGTATGATGCATTTCTCTGTATTTAAAGTATGATGGATTTTCTTGTTGTTACTGTATCTTGTAAAGCGCTTTGAGATGGTGGTCCGCTATGAAAGGCGCTATATAAAATAAAGATTGATTGATTGATTGATTGGTTGATTGGTTGATTGATTGATTGATTGATTGATACTGCACCTTCCCACGAGGCAATAATGTATTCATACAGTACAGAAATTACGAAAGAACAGCGAAATGGGTCGGGATTAAAACACGAACCAGACTCTAATCCGGACTCTGGTCCCAGACCTTGGTCCTTTATATCAGGGGTGTCCAATCCCGGTCCTGGAGGCCCGCTCCACTCCAGGTTTAACAGGTAAAATTAGATGAAGAACGACTTCAGGGTCTGGGTGGAGGTTTAATTGTTTCAATTAAAAAATTTACAACAGGGTTGGAACAAAGACCAGGAGTCGATATAAACAAATTTAAATAAAATATTAGTTTTTTTTCACTTAACATATTTAAACAAACTATGATTGATTTCAACAGCGATGAAAGACTGCATTTAAATTAATTGAGTACCTAGTTTGTAATTGTTAAACTTTAAACGGACTTTCTCTTTTTTTGCTGTGCGCGCCCAGCCTGATCTGAAACCAGCATGACAAGTCTCTCAACCCAGCACGACCAGTTAAAAACCAGGAGTGCGCTTCTCGCAAGCCTGTGGGATTTTAAAAGGGGTTTGTTACTATATTGATCTGCGCGGCTCACAAACACCCCCCGTGTCTCTATCACTGACAGCGCTATAGAATTGAATCTACAGCGCACACCGTCACAGAGCACAACAGAAGATATGCATTCACCACGTTCAAATATTGTACGGTGTTGTTTTTTTTTAATTCATACAAAAAATATGTAATTGATATTTGTATTTGATCGATATTAATTTTAAAAAATCACAGCACATCAAACAATACGAATTAATATCAATTCAAAGCCGTACTGACAACAAAAAGGCCTACAAATTAAAAACTGACCATGGCATCCATAGTAAACAGAGATCATCCTCATTAGCATTTTTGCGTTATTTTGGTAGAAGGCGGCCTGTAGTTAATTACATTGGAGGCCGCTTTTTCCTTTCTTTAATATTAACCTCATATTTATTTATTTTCTGAAGAAACCACAGTGTTAATTTGTTTTTGGTGCGTGGCGTATTTTAATAACACAATACAAGGCACATTTTATAATGTATGTATTTTTATCGTATAAAATGATATATCAAATTAGACCGAATCGCAAAATGAATGGGGATTTTATTTTATTTTTGTAAGTACGTTTTTTCTTGTCAAAATCCTATTGTCACATTGGCCACGTATTGCCAGGCTATCTTTGTCATTTCAGAGAACACCGTTATATAATTTGAATAATCAAATCTAGTGGATATTGTCATCGTTATTTATTAAATATATAATATATTATATGAAATACGTATCAAGACAACTACATTTGTTTATTGCAGGTTTAAATTTAATTACCAGCCTAATAATATCTTACATTATGTTGCATTGTTTTTGTGATCTCAAATCAGCTGTAACGTTGCGGCGCGATATTGACAATAATAAATGACATTGTATGAAACAGTATTGGGCAAACAGTATTAAATGATACCAATGCATTTCAATGCATACATATCAAAAACATTTCACACACTATGGCCGCCCCCACTCCCGTCCGTCCATCCCTCCCTCCATCTCCGGCTCTCTTACCGTTATCTTGCGGGGCAGCGAGCGCTCTCTCCGGGTTAAAATAGGACATTACCGCCGCGGTGTAGAGAACCAGCCAACGCCGAGCGAGCATCTTCGAAACCCCGGCAACACATTCATCCGAGCAACCTTCCCCTGTCTGTCTATCTATCTGCCTATCTATCTATCGATGTATGTATCTATCTCTCTATCTATCTATATTTCCACCTGCCCGCGCATCTTGCTGTCTGTTTTTTTTTTTTAAATAACGGTAAGCTGAGACATCTGTTTATTATCGGAAAGCCTGTATAATGAAGAATACCATTTGAATATATTTCACGGCCGTCTCTCTCTCTCTCTCTCTCTCTCTCTCTCTCTCTCTCTCTCTCTCTCTCTCTCTCTCTCTCTCTCTCTCTCTCTCTCTCTCTCTCTCTCTCTCTCTCTCTCGTAAACAGAACTGCGCTGTCTGGAGAAGGTACAGACGTTGCTTCTATAGATTGCTTTACGTTTCTCTGCCGTTGCTGTATCTCGTTCGATTGATTTATAAATAAACACAGGTATTTGAACATGATGTAGCAGTAAGACACAAAGGTATGCACCCCTCCCCCTCCCCAGATATTTTAAAATTTGTCAATTTCCTTGGGTCAAACCAAACCAAACACCTATATATATATCATAGTTTAAATGTAAATGTCAGGTTATAGCCATGTGTCTGATAGTGATGTGATACAGCCGCCTGAAATGTCTTTATATTATATAGCACTAGACCCTGATATTGATGCGATCCAGCCCTCTGAAATGTCTTTATAATATACAGCACTAGACCCTGATATTGATGCGATCCAGCCCTCTGAAATGTCTTTATAATATACAGCACTAGACCCTGATATTGATGCGATCCAGCCCTCTGAAATGTCTTTATAATATACAGCACTAGACCCTGATATCGATGCGATCCAGCCCTCTGAAATGTCTTTATAATATACAGCACTAGACCCTGATATCTGATGTGATCCAGCCCTCTGAAATGTCTTTATAATATACAGCGCTAGACCCTGATATTGATGTGATCCAGCCCTCTGAAATGTCTTTATAATATATAGCACTAGACCCTGATATTGATGCGATCCAGCCCTCTGAAATGTCTTTATAATATATAGCACTAGACCCTGATATCGATGTGATCCAGCCCTCTGAAATGTCTTTATAATATATAGCACTAGACCCTGATATTTGATGCGATCCAGCCCTCTGAAATGTCTTTATAATATACAGCACTAGACCCTGATATTGATGCTATCGGGCCACATGAAATGCCTTTATAATATACAGCACTAGACCCTGATATTGATGCGATCCAGCCCTCTGAAATGTCTTTATAATATACAGCGCTAGACCCTGATATTGATGCGATCCAGCCCTCTGAAATGTATTTATAATATATAGCACTAGACCCTGATATTGATGCGATCCAGCCCTCTGAAATGTCTTTATAATATACAGCGCTAGACCCTGATATTGATGCGATCCAGCCCTCTGAAATGTATTTATAATATATAGCACTAGACCCTGATATTGATGCGATCCAGCCCTCTGAAATGTCTTTATAATATACAGCGCTAGACCCTGATATCGATGCGATCCAGCCCTCTGAAATGTCTTTATAATATACAGCGCTAGACCCTGATATTGATGCGATGCAGCCCTCTGAAATGTCTTTATAATATATAGCACTAGACCCTGATATTGATGCGATCCAGCCCTCTGAAATGTCTTTATAATATACAGCGCTAGACCCTGATATCGATGCGATCCAGCCCTCTGAAATGTCTTTATAATATACAGCGCTAGACCCTGATATTGATGCGATCCAGCCCTCTGAAATGTCTTTATAATATATAGCACTAGACCCTGATAGTGATGCGATCCAGCCCTCTGAAAAGTCTTTATAATATATAGCACTAGACCCTGATATCTGATGTGATACAGCCCTCTGAAATGTCTTTATAATATATAGCACTAGACCCTGATATCTGATGTGATACAGCCCTCTGAAATGTCTTTATAATATATAGCACTAGACCCTGATATCTGATGTGATACAGCCCTCTGAAATGTCTTTATAATATATAGCACTAGACCCTGATATTGATCTGATCCAGCCCTCTGAAATGTCTTTATAATATATAGCACTAGACCCTGATATTTGATGTGATACAGCCCTCTGAAATGTCTTTATAATATATAGCACTAGACCCTATTGATTTTTGTTAAGTATATGGAAGACTACAAAGCGGTGTGTAATTCAATATGTTAATGTAACATTATTCAGCAGGTTTCATTCAACTTTATGAAGCAACACTAGTTCATTTAATAGGGGGATGCAACACTTTTGGCCAGAGCTGTAGTTTCACAAAAAGAGTAGATTTTCTCATTTTTAAAAAAAAGCTTGGGCATTTCAGAGTTAAATTAATTCAGACCTTGCTGGGTCTAAATACCGCTGCCCAACCTCACTAAATAGGAAGCTCTCAGACACTGTATTATTATTATTATTATTATTATTATTATTATTATTATTATTATTATACACAAACCTAACTGCTGTATATATATTTTTGCATAGGAGGCTGTGTGGTCCAGTGGTTAAAGAAAAGGGCTTGTAACCAGGAGGTCCCCGGTTCAAATCCCACCTCAGCCACTGATTCATTGTGTAACCCTGAGCAAGTCACTTCACCTCCTTGTGCTCCGTCTTTCGGGTGAGATGTAGTTGTAAGTGACTCTGCAGCTGATGCATAGTTCACACACCCGAGTCTCTGTAAGTCGCCTTGGATAAAGGCGTCTGCTAAATAAACTAATAATAATAAAAGTATACAGATTTGTGTACATACCGATTCTAACACTTTTGTAATTAGTGACCAAGGCAAACACACACACATATATATAAATAATTAGCCTTTTGGCAGCATTTGCGGGTGAAATTGTGTTAAAATCCTAAAATTCAAATCAAACCGTTGGCATAAATCGGGCTACATTATCTGGTTAATCAAATTATTTCAAATGGATATTAAAACCCAAAACGAATCTGTGCTCCTGCTCCTTGTAAACAAATTCGCCTCCTTGTCTGTTTGAAATTGATGCGACTGAGAGTTTCCGCCCATACTCCACTGCCTGTCTCCCTATTGGCTTACCGCCGTTGTCACTCATCCGCTCCAACAAACCAACCACGCCCTCGCCCGGTGTTCTTGGAAACGGTTGCGTAGCGACCGGATTCTAGCTCGATTTCTGTAGCAACATCAGCACCGCATGAGCACCGCGCACTGCAAGCGAAGAATCAGTCGATTAGAAAGATCATTGTATAATTAAATTTTTTTTGTAAAAAAAATCTAAATATGTTTAAAAATGAAAATTAAAAATATAAGTGTGCAGTAGGCCCACGTATTTCAGATGGTGGTTTTATTATATAACCCGCGTTTACAGTCTAACAAGCACACACCCTCCAATACAGTACTTAGAGGAAAATATCAACACATTATTATTATTATTATTATTATTATTATTATTATCAGGTTAGAACACATTTCAGGTAGTTGTTTTGGGTTTTTTAAACTATAAAAACTATACATTAATAAATACAGCTACAGACAGGACTGCAGCATTACATTGTTCAGAATTGATCAGTGTTTGTTTTATGGAGGTAAGAGCTGTATTTACCTTGAGATTGTGATTAGTATTTTTTTTGACAGTACTATATGTTTCAGATTCTGATAACATTTCATAGAAGTGCATGAAGTTTGTATTACAATATGTACCTGTTGTTGTGTACACTCCTATCTGAATCTATTGTTGTGTACATACAAGCTTGTTTGATTGTATGTACTGGTTCCTAATTCCCAGTTGCTTGAACTTACAGCAGGGTTGTGCAAATGTCAACAAACTGGACTGCAAACAACTTTTTTCTTGTTTATTTTGGGGACTAAACCACCTATACATTAACAATACCAGCATCTCTTTCCCACTTTCTCCTAACTGTCAACAGTTTGTGTGTCCATGTGCATCAATAGAAAGGAAGTTTAAAATGTACATAAACTGCTGCATGATCAAAGCTGAGGTTTCCCATGAAGACTCTCAATGCACGGACATGTCCCAAGACGTGGACACCTTGGGATCACAGCTTTCCCTGTGATACAGACCCCACGCTTCGAAGTACTGGCTCCCTACTCGGCACGCAGCTGTATTCTGGGATTGATATGAAAGAAGCAAAGACACAACAGGTTTTCATTGAAAAAAAGAAGGATATGTTTAATTATCATTACGTACTCTATACAGAAACACTATGCAGTAGTGGGCACACGTATCCGAGCACCCCATCGCTTCTTTGAGACAGCGATGTGTCGTGCGTATGAAATCAAACCACTGTCACTGAAAATCTTGGAAAATTGTCAAGATAGCCAAATTTCTAGGTCTAATTTAATGGACGACTTGAATAGGCCACACCTGCAATTCATTTAAAATTGTAAGAGAAAAGGAACACGCAGCCACAAACGGTAAAATGCACGAGACGGTTTAGAAGTTGTTTAAGATGCCCAAATAAAGCACAACGCGGTCTAACATTTTCCACACAGAAGTGCCTACTGTTTCCATATCACATTTTACGATGCCGATTTTAAAAGAAAGGTCACCTTGTTTGCTGAAGGGAAAGCGGGCAGCAGAGTGTGAATTTGGGGCGTCTGAGACGTGTGTCTCAGGAGATGGAGATGCAATCGAAAGGCTATGTTTGCTTGCGAACGTGACAGGAAGTCATTTTGGACAAAGGAGAATAAAACTGGCTGAAATAGTTCAAAGTAATTTGCTCTTTTCCAGCTGCTGTAAACTGCCAGGACTGCCGTTCAATACTGTAAGCACTGCACTGTGTCTGTTTCCTTTTCACATTTCTAATATAGTAAATTACTTACTCTGATGCTCTCATGTACGGTAATACAGTGTTACACGCTGGCACCTAGAAATTAAAAAGCAATTTAACTGCTAATTATTGTGGTTTTTTTTTTCATTAAGAGTTAAATGCGACTTGTATTCAGGGTCCTTTTTTATTTTTTCATCTTCGGATTTGGGAGTGCGACATAAATTTGAGTAAATACAGGATTTCATGTTGGTCGTCCTTTCTCATTTGTATCACACTGTGTAGCTGCCATGCTTTAACACTATATAGGTCTTTTTTTAATAGCAAACATGTATTTGTATTGTAAATATCTGGTACTCTCACTAGGTTAAAGAACGTTCCCACGCCTTACTCTCACACAATCTCTCTGTAATTCCCGGGTCATTTTCACCTCAGCAGCGTCTCCTGGGTCATGCTACTGGCTGAAAGCATGTCAGTCAACAGGGGGAGCAGCTGGTTGGTTAATGACAGGAAGTTAGCGAAGGGGGTGGGGACTTCCACTCTCCTGGTGGAATAACCAAGGAACTGGAACACTATCTGAAAGCATGGCTGTGTAGTTCCAGGTGTTTTATAAAAAAGACTTGCTTCTGTCAAAAGTGCACAGCTGAGAATGTTTTATTGAGTTTGAACAATTCCAAGGACCGCAGTGTTTCCAGATCACGCTCCCACAATGCACCACTCTTTTCAGTCAGGGTGTCAGCCTTGTTGCAGGAGGGAGCACCAACTGGACACACCGCCATTTCTTAAAAGAAAAAGAAAAAGTTTCTCTTGGCAAACTTTCCAAGTTGAAAAACAAAACTCCCTAATTTATTTACCAATGAAGTGTGAATAAAAAATATCAAAACTAAAAATGATAGACTGTGATGCAGACAACAGGGGACACAGCAGAGGTAAAGCGACGTGTGTCTTGTGAACCCTGCAGGGGGTTCTGAACGCTGACCACACTTCTTATCACAGCAGGGATTCAAGTCTGTAGGGTCACTAAGCTGTCCACGCAGCGTACGGGAGGAATCCTTCAGCTCCTGGCTCTCGATCACTGAAATGTTCTCGATTCAGGGCGGTTCTGAAGCCCGGGGCAGACCCCAGCCCTGCTGACCCGGCACAGTGTATCTGATCCCTGTGATCAGGGGCTGCAGCTGCACAGCTCTGGCCAAAAGTATTGCATCCCCACCCTATAGAATGAACTCATTTTGTTTCATAAAGTCGAATGAAACCTGCTGAATAATGTTTCTTTAACATATTGAATTGCACACCGTTTTGTAGTTCTACTTAATGAAGAACTGATAAAAAATGAAAAGTGTGACATTTTGAAATCTAACATAAAATACTACTATTACATAATGTGCAATAAAATATCTAAATTCTGTTCCTATAGATATTGTTTTTAAATTAATATCTCAATCCTAAAATTCTAGGTAATGCAAAACTTTTGGCCATTGCAGTTGAGGCCGGTTCGGGCTGGGGGAAGTCTGAAGGGGTCCTTTGAGTCGGGCTAGGGGAAGTCTGAAGGGGTCCTTTGAGTCGGGCTAGGGGAAGTCTGAAGGGGTCCTTTGAGTCGGGCTGGGGGAAGTCTGAAGGGGTCCTTTGAGTCGGGCTGGGGGAAGTCCGAAGGGGTCCTTTGAGCCGGGCTAGGGGAAGTCTGAAGGGGTCCTTTGAGTCGGGCTAGGGGAAGTCTGAAGGGGTCCTTTGAGTCGGGCTGGGGGAAGTCTGAAGGGGTCCTTTGAGTCGGGCTAGGGGAAGTCTGAAGGGGTCCTTTGAGTCGGGCTAGGGGAAGTCTGAAGGGGTCCTTTGAGTCGGGCTAGGGGAAGTCTGAAGGGGTCCTTTGAGTCGGGCTAGGGGAAGTCTGAAGGGGTCCTTTGAGTCGGGCTAGGGGAAGTCTGAAGGGGTCCTTTGAGTCGGGCTAGGGGAAGTCTGAAGGGGTCCTTTGAGTCGGGCTAGGGGAAGTCTGAAGGGGTCCTTTGAGTCGGGCTGCTGCCACTGCAGTACCCAGAGACATGAGTTTCAGAGTGAGATGACATCTCTCCTTCCAGCTGGAGAGGGGGGAGAGGGAGAGGGGGGAGAGAGAGGGTTATTAGCAGGGTTAATTAATTTAGGTGTCTTTTTTTGATTATTTAACATCACATGACGTGTGTATTATGATTAATTTTCCAATACAACTGAAAACTGTGGACTCCTGAAAGTTCACAATAATTCCAGTGATTCTCACCTAATACATCTTGCTATAATTTCGCTAGTGTCAGACATTCCTATATGATAAACAGTCCCAGTACGGTAAAGCTGAATTTGATATTCATCTAGACAATTTGAATGAATATCAGTTTTAGTAGAAATTGAAGACACTGAGAAAGACTTCAAGTGGAAACACTCATCACTGAATTTACACTGATGAATTACGCACTGTATCCCTTCCTGAGAGATTGACAGCACTGCTTCCCTACCTGCGCCTCTTTCTCCTTGGCTGCACGGTGCCGTTTCCTCTTGTTGCTGGAGGCTGATTGGAGGAGAGCGGAGGGGGAGGAGCCAGCAGCTTCTTCATGTCCTTCCCCCTCCTCTCTGTGGGCGGAGTCAGCAGTGCCACTCAGCTCCTCCTAGTTAAAAGAAAGTGAGAGAAACTTCAACGTAGCAAATCACATGACAGGAACTCAGACCCCTACAATCTCCCGTGTGCTCTCTGTCGTGTGCGAAATCTGTCATTGCAGTGTTTATAAGAAACACGTCAGCTTACCTCTGCTGTGCCTCGCGTTGTCCGTACGGCAGCATTTCCAGCATATTCTCAATTGATATTTTTAATCACACATTACAGGTAAATCAACTAAGGTATGATTTTTTTTTTTTTACTCAAACGTTTGCCATGAGAAAGGTAATTTTTCTTCTAAACTTCACAGTGGCTCCACCGCGATCCTTAGAAAAATTCCTCCGAGTAAATGTTGAGAAATATATTATTATTATTATTATTTATTTCTAAGCAGACGCCCTTATCCAGGACGACTTACAATTGTTACAAGATATCACATTATTTTTACATACAATTCCCCATTTATACAGTTGGGTTTTTACTGGAGCAATCTAGGTAAAGTACCTTGCTCAAGGGTACAGCAGCAGTGTCCCCCACCTGGGATTGAACCCACGACCCTCCGGTCAAGAGTCCAGAGCCCTAACCACTACTCCACACTGCTGCCCATATTGCCCAGTTGACTTACGACCCATAATGTGTGGTTAAAATTTTCAGAAGAGTCGGCAACACGATATGGACAACACAGGACAGAGCAAAGGCAACGTCACACGCTTCTTGTAAACTTTGAATTTTACATTTTGGAATATTGGTTGCATGTAAAGGGAGACTGTGATGAAGACATGAATAGGGATCAACGTGCCCTTGTTTTTCTGTGTTTGTTTTGCAGATTTGTTTCATTAGACATTCTAAATTTGGGGGGTCAAATAATGGGGTCCCTTTTCTGGGGTTATTACTGAGCTGCTGTCTCTCTATCTCACCTCCAATAGAAAGGTCAGCTGGGCGCTCCTGTAATCATCTCCATAGGAATTCAGAGTTTTCATCAAGAACCTGAAACAGAAATCATCAGAATTCAAATCAGGAGAAATCATCACACATGAAAACCAAGAGAAATCAACAGAGTTCAAATCATGAAAACGGTCAAAAAAAGAAACCAGGAGAAATCAACAGAATTCAAAGCAGGAGGAATCATCAAAACATCTAAAATGAGAAGAAATCAGGAGAAATCATCACTGAAATCAATGGAAAAAATGGTCAAAAGTCAGATGGGAAGACAATAATCACCACAAACCATTACAAATCCAGCCAGGAACAAGGTATTTGTCTGTAAAGTAATGGTGCACAAGAGCGATGATTTGTTTTCAAGTGCAGTGATAAACACTCCAAATTCTAACACAACGTCTTTATTAGAAATCTGAATTTACCTCCTCGTACCCTACACTTAAAAACAAACTACAGCAGATCCTGTCCGATCCGATCCCCTCTGTAACTGATGGACCCCTAGCTTGTATCATTTACACAGGCTGCTGCTATCAGCTGAACGGTACTGATGGAAACTGATCAATGCACATTTTATTAGGGGTCTAAAACAGCACATTCAGTGCTAGCAGGACAGAACGGATTCCGTTTCAGAGAGAAGAGATATTGCGTTTGGGAATTCACTTTAACTTTGTGAATACTGTCACTTCACGTGACTGCCCAGTTTAACCAAGGAAGTGAGGGATTCATATAATTACCGGACAGCTAAAAAGCTGAAACAAGATTTGTGAGAGCTGCTTTCTTGTAGTCTTTTCTGTCTCGGGTTAACAAGCACGGTTGAAAAAAAACTTAAAACTGTCGGATTATTTTGGCGTAGAGTGAGAGAGTCTGGGAAGAGGTCAAGCTGTCTTGTAAATTGTCACATCCTGTATCACAGGGCTTTGTTTTATAACTTCATTGATTTTCTTTGTATCTGTGCAGTACTGTACTGTGGGGTTTGAGACACACTGCTGTACCTGACAATGTTAGTAAAGCATACAGCTAGGTCCAGTTTTTTAAATTGACTTACATACCGCTCTGGCCAAAAGATTTGCATCGCCCCAAATAATTAATTATTATTATTATTATTTATTTCTTAGCAGACGCCCTTATCCAGGGCGACTTACAATTGTTACAAGATATCACATTATTTTTACATACAATTACCCATTTATACAGTTGGGTTTTTACTGGAGCAATCTAGGTAAAGTACCTTGCTCAAGGGTACAGAAGCAGTGTCCCCCACCTGGGATTGAACCCACAACCCTCCGGTCAAGAGTCCAGAGCCCTAACCACTACTCCACACTGCATCTTGCTTCATAAAGCCCAATGAAACCTGCTGAATGATGTTACGTTAACATATTGAATCACACACTGCTTTGTAGTTTTCCATATACTGTTATATCTTCTGGTACTTTTTCAATATCGTTCTGTAGTTTCCTTGATTACACGATGTTAAATAAAAGATCTCAATTATATTCATATAGTTGTCTTTTTTAACGAGGTCTCAATACTAAGATTCTAGGTGATGCAAAACTTTTGTGCAGAGCTGCAGAGTGCCAGCTCCCTCTGAGAGGTGATATCTTCACATATCCGATGGACCCTCGGAACCAGTTCAATGGGATATACAGGCTCTGCTGCAGTGCTTCAATGAAGCAATAACAGGAGCGCACTGACCGCCTCTCCTTCTTCAGCTGCCTGCTCAGCTTCTGCACCTGGTGAAGACGATTGAGAGTGCGTTCATTCACCTGGGAGAGAGAGAGAGGGAGAGGGGGAGGGAGAGAGGGGGAGGGGGAGGGGGAGAGGAGAAAGAGAGAGGGAGAGGGAGAGAGGGGAGGGGAGGGAGAAAGAGAGGGGAGGGGGAGAGGAGGGAGAGGGAGAGAGAGAGGGAGAAAGAGAGGGGAGGGAGAGGGGAGAGGGAGAGAGAGAGGAGAGAGGGAGAAAGAGGGGAGGGAGAAAGAGGGGAGGGGGAGAGGAGGGAGAGGGAGAGAGGGGGAGGGGGAGAGTGAGAGAGAGGGGGAGATGGAGAGAGAGAGGGAGAGGGGAGAGAGAGGGAGAGGGGAGAGAGAGGGAGAGAGAGGGGGAGAGGGAAAGGGGGAGAGAGGAGAGAGAGGGAGTGGGGGGAGAGAGAGGAAGAGGGGGGAGAGGGAGGAGAGGGAGAGAGGGGAGGAGAGGGAGAGAGGGGAGATGTAGAAGGGGAGGGATCAGGGGAGAGAGAGATCGAGAGTGGGGAGAGGTGGAAAGGTAGAAGGAGCGGGTGAGAGAGGAGAAAGGGAGAGGGACAGAGAGGGGGAGAGGGAGAGAGGGGAAAGCAGGGTGAAGGGGGAGAGAGAGAGGAGTTAGAGAGATACAGTTTTACTTGACTCTTCAACCTCAACGAAAACAGTTCAACTCTGAATGGAACATGTTACTTGGGCGATAGAATTATTGAATTCTGTACATCCTATTTATTCTACCTTTAAGCCAAGTTAAAGTGTTACAGAACCCCCTGCAAAGTTTACAAAAAGCGCATGACGTTACCTGTGCTGTGTCCAGTCTTATATTTCTAAACATACTGCAGACTCTCAAAACAACTGACCAGTACGTTTCTCTCCATTTACAGGGAAGCATTCGCCAGGAGAAAAATCAATGTCTTTTAAGAATCGCAGCGTATCCAGATCACGCTCCCTCCTGCAGCAGTGCTGGTTTCCTGTTCCCACAGCACGTCATTCGTTTGCTGTGTGTGACAGTGTGAACCGGATACACTGCCATGTTTAGAAGATAGAATCCTCTTCCGGAGAACGTTTCCCAGCAATCCCCGAGTTCATCTCTCTCTCTCGCTCTGGAGAACGTTCCCCAGCAATCCCCGAGTTCATCTCTCTCTCTCTCACCTGTTCGATCTCTCTACACCTCCTGCTCAGGTTGCAGTACTTCCTTCTGTCTCTCTCTCTCTCGCTCTCCCTCCTCTCTCTCTCCTGGGACTCCTCCTCCACCTGGCTCTCCGAGACTCCGCCCCCGTCCACAAACTCCACCCCCTCCGTCTCCAGCTCCGCCTCCAGGATGTGACCTCCAAACAGAGGGGGCAGGGCTAGGTCAGAGAAGTCTTCCATCATGGTCCCTGTGAAAAACAAGCGCAGTTTATTATCGCGGGCGTGAAGTGTGTGGCGATGTTGATATAGGGGAGGCAGTTGCATGTACAATCCAAATATACATCGTCATCATAATGACCAGAAACAGACTGCGCTAAAGTGACCTGAAATATCTAACTCTGTTCTAGTTTTGTTAAATTAGCAGGTGTTTTGTCTCCTTCAAAAAGCAGGAGTTAATGAAAGAGTGAAGTTTAGGCTTTGAACATGTGACCCAAGAAGAAGTCTCATGTGCCATTATTAGTACAAATACTAAACACATAAGATGCTCCTCAGAACACTGCAGATAAGGGCAGCAGTGTGGAGTAGTGGTTAGGGCTCTGGACTCTTGACCGGAGGGTCGTGGGTTCAATCCCAGGTGGGGGACACTGCTGCTGTACCCTTGAGCAAGGCACTTTACCTAGATTGCTCCAGTAAAAACCCAACTGTATAAATGGGTAATTATATGTAAAAATAATGTGATATCTTGTAACAATTGTAAGTCGCCCTGGATAAGGGCGTCTGCTAAAAAATAATATCTCCTGCAAATTTCAGTTTTTTTGCATATTTTCTCAAAGATTTGGATTGCCTCTGTTATTATTATTATTATTTTCTTATTTAGCAGACGCCTTTATCCAAGGTGACTTACAGAGACTAGGGTGTGTGAACTATGCATCAGCTGCAGAGTCGCTTACAACAGGTGACTCTGTCTAGTGCTACATGACATGATTACTGGAATCCACAGAAATCAGGTGCTGACACTCAGGGGAGGGGCGCTGGTGTCGATCGAGCTGATTCACCATTCAGAGTGAAGACTGGAGAAACTACTGCTTGGGTTTGTGAAGATCGCGGCCTTTCCTGGACTCTGTGAAGAACAGCAATCCACACAAACCCAAGCAGCTGCTAATTCACTTGTTTCACTCTGAATGGTGAATCAGCCTGATCGACATCAGTGACCCTCACCTGTGGAGAGATCGATCCGAGTAATCTGTTTCTGCAGCTCCATTCATGTCATCCTCTGCTCATTATTAACACAGTGAAATAATAATGGTAGGAGTATGACGACAACTCATTTGAGTCAAGGTGGTGAAAGACAGGGCTGGTAATCAGACTCCTATTGCACAGCAGTGTCACCCAGTCCAGGTTTTACTACCAGCTTGATCAGCCCCCAGTGTGTCTAGCTAACAAGCTCAGGTGTGTCTGATTATTAAACTCCCAGTGAAACCAGTAATGGATGAAACTGCTGTGCAGCGGGAGTCTTATTTCCATCCCTAGAACAGGCTTTCATAAAGGCGGTCAATGTACTATATTGAAAAAAAAAGTGCTTAGAATTGTATTTATTAATGTCTAAAATGTCATTTCTATATGCTTATGGTTTGCAAGCGCAATCTACCTGAAACCTTCACAATGATCAGAATCGGATCCTCTCAATATCTTCTGCTGAATAACGTTAACACCAAGTCTCCTTACAATCGGATACCCGCTTCTCCACATATATCAGCTGCTGTGTTGCTGCTACTATTTCATGTATTATATTACTATATGTATTATGCACTTTCCACTGTATTGAATTAATTTATTTCTTAACAGACGCCCTTATCCAGGGCGACTTACAATTGTTACAAGATATCACGTTATTTTTACATACAATTACATTATTTTTACACACAATTACCCATTTATACAGTTTTTTCATTTTTTTTACTGGAGCAATCTAGGTAAAGTACCTTGCTCAAGGGTACAGCAGCAGTGTCCCCCACCTGGGATTGAACCCACGACCCTCCGGTCAAGAGTCCAGAGCCCTAACCACTACTCCACACTGCTGAATGTATTATGCATTGTTTTGTACTGTATATCATGTATTATGCATTTCTCTGTATTTAAAGTATGATGGATTTTCTTGTTGTTACTGCATCTTGTAAAGCGCTTTGTGATGGTGGTCCACTGAGAAAGCCGCTATATAAAGACTGACTGATTGATTGATTGATTGCTTGATTTATATGCAAAAGTGTGACATACAGACAGACGGATGTACGGACAGACAGACACGCCCCTATAGTCCTCAGAGTCTGACACTCTCAATAATGTAAGATAAATAATGTCAATACCAAGTTCCCTGACAATCGGATAAGCGGTTCTCCGGATACATGGAGACACGTGTGACACAGGCGTGCATTACATTGCACTACAGGGGATTATAATGAAAAGATGACGAGTTTAAAGACTGGGTTACCGACGCTCTTGTAAATCAAAACAAGAGTTCACTTTAGTGGCTCAGCTTTTAACAGAGGACTGTACTGAGGCTGTGAAACAGGCTGATCTGTCCTTCGATACTGAAGACACTTAAATTAAGAAATAATTTATCTACAGGACCAATAGTTTAAGCACACCGCGTGCAGGATTTTACATTTTTGGAAACCGAAACTTTAACGCTGATAAAATGCAAATGAGCATGTACATTATTATTATTATTACTACACGGGTATTTTAACAGTACAGTATTTCGCTGTACAAGAGTAGCAGAGTCCAAAAACAGGGCGGATGTGAAACACTATCCCAAAGGTAAACACTGGACGTTAATATTAAGTATTATTCATATAGTATGCAAACATTTTACAGATTAATAACATCGAAACTCTTACTGGCCTGAAATTTAGAAAAATGAAAGGGGGGAATTGTGAAGTTTAGTTAAAGGGAAAAGTATTTTTGGTCCGTATTTCAAAACATACCTACCTCCCCAAAAACACTCCACCAGTTTAAACGAACTGTCAGTAAAATCGAACCTACCTGTGCCGTTAATGCAAATCCTACCGGAAAACCACTCGCTGTCTACCTTTTTAAAACACAATGCTAAGCACACATAGCTACTACACATGAAACTACCGTCGGTGTAAATGTACTCGTTATATTTAAATCCGGTCGCTCTTTTCCTCCGTTTTGTTTCAAGTTGTCTTTTCGACGCGTTGTATTGTCGTCCTCGGCGTGTAAAGGGATCGTCAACATAACGCCATTGTGGATCCACACCGGAGGAAGTGATCGAGTCTATCCTATTGAAAGTGTGGAGCCGTAATGGCTGACACGGGACCGAGCTTCCTTCCTTTCTGTTTAATGACTGCTTGAATCGTTTTTGGTGCATTGCTTCCACCTGCTGCTGGACCGCAGTATTATATTTCCTGTGCTCTTAGCAGAACAAGCAGAGCTGTGTTTAAATCCTGAAACTAGACCAAAACAAAACACTATCATGTGAAAAACTAAACTGGAGCTGGTCGTGTATATATATCTAGACTGATCCTCAGAGCCAGCATTGCATGATATAATAAAAATATAAGTTTATATAAAGTAATGTTAACTAGAATTAATACAGATTCAAAGATAGAAGTAGAGATGATGTCACAATATATAGAACACCATTACATCATGTAAGAATAAATCATGGATTTGAATGTAAACAATAACAAGTAGTTGTCATGCCGTCAGAAACCTATAAATACCTCCATGTTTGGATTCAAACACAGGCTCCCTTGAGAAAGATATGTACAACATATCGAAACGTTGGGCAGCTGGCTCTTTGAGCTAATATATATATATATATATATATATATATATATATATATATATATATATATATATATATATTATTAAATAACTCCAAGTGTACTGTCTCTATTTAGAACAATCATCAAAAGCCACGTTTCCTAATTTAGCGTCGTAATAATGTAACATGGAGAACTACAACTTCCGCTATTGGCACCCGCAGCGAAAAACTACAACTCCCATCACCCTCCTCTTCCTGTGACGTTCGCAATCACAACCATGGCTGGCAGTAAGTTTGAACCCTCTCATTTTTACATTTGATTAAATTTGCTTATCGGTAGAGTCTCCTTGCTACTTGTAGTTGTTTTTTTAATGTATTATTTAGTGTTGAATCGATGCAAAGTCAATTCGCGCCGGTAATATAAGCAATTCCTGGTTATTTGGAGGTGACCTTGTATCTGTGAGACGGTTTTGGTGCCCGTCCTTGAAAGTACCGTCCCCGCAAGGGCTTAAATCGAACCCGTGGCTTTGAGGGCAGAATAGGCCCCGACAAGCCTTTTTTTTTCAAAGGCAAAATGCGATGGAAATGCAACCACAGCTCGTTAGACTCGTTTTTTAAATTATATATATGTATTTAAAAATACATAAATAAATACACGAACGCGTTATGTATCGTGTATGTAACAAAACTGCATTCCGTAAGAGAATAATACAAAATAACCAGAACGCCTAATTGAGTTTTGAAGCCTGAAGATTCCCGTCTCTGTATCACGATCTTCATATGGAGACGGAGTAATTGTGCGGCATCGTTTTCAATGCGATCAGTAATCAGTAAATTAATTTCCTTTACAGACACCAGACAGATAATATCATCAACTAAAATCAATACGCTGAGAATATCATTCGGAAGCGAAAAGATAGAACAGAAAGAGACGTTTGTTTTTTTTAATCTTTCTGTATTTCCCACGCGTTGTCTGTTCTAATGAAATCCCATTTTCATCAGGACTTGGTTCATTTCTGAAGAATGTGTGGTCAAAGGAGCCGGTTGTGACGGCAGCTTGTGGAATCGGACTCCTAGGTAAGTGTCTGTCTGGGATGTTTCATATTGAAGTTGAAAACTTAAACGAGGAGGAACCTGCTTTTAGTTAAGTTTGAGTGGCTTGTGTCGCATTAGGGCTCTGGACTCTTGACCGGAGGGTTGTGGGTTCAATCCCAGGTGGGGGACACTGCTGCTGTACCCTTGAGCAAGGTACTTCACCTAGATTGCTCCAGTAAAAACACAACTGTATAAATGGGTAATTGTATGTAAAAATAATGTGATATCTTGTAACAATTGTAAGTCGCCCTGGATAAGGGCGTCTGCTAAGACATTAATAATAATAATAATAATAATAATAATAATAATAATAATAATAATAATAATAATAATAATAATATCTGTAAAAAGGCTTTCATTGTGTCACTCAAACACAAATCAAAGGGTGGTGCCCTTCTGGGCAGCCAGGATACGTTATATCACTAAATGAATATTCGGCAAATCTGTAAGGTATAAATAAGGCTTCTGGTTTTTGGTTTTAACTGAGAAACGATAAAACACCCCCGCTAGAAAAAAAATAATGAAATCTGTATAGCCAATAAACACCGGAAAGACACTGGAAATGGTGACTCAATTCACGTTGCCTTCACCAGCTTCACATTTAAAAGAAAAATAACAAAAAGTGCAGTTGGGTCCACAGTAAATAAATGTGCCCGTGACCAGAAGGACTGAGTTGAGGAAGACAGCAAAGGAAAGGAGGTACAGCTGAAGTGTGCGAGTGCTGTCGAGTTACTGTACATATTGTGACAGGAAAAAAACAGCCCAAGCATTTTGGAAAGTAACCGAAAACAATAATTTCAAACAGTATATCAAAAACGAAAACCCAGGAAAAAAAAAAAAAAAAACACGATTTTGGGGTATCTCAAATAGCTAAAAATAAGCATCAAAAATGAAATGAATAAAAACCAAAAAAACAGAAGCCACAGTTATACTTTACCCAAATTCAGTCTGATAAGACTATAGGAGGCTATAATGAAGGTATAAAGAAGGGTTGTTAGTTTGTCCTTAAACACGTTAAACTTTAAGATCTTGGAAATCCATATAAGAAGCCCTCCATCACTTATTATCAATTACTGCAGCATGCATCTGTGTTACTTGTGAATGGAAAATACTGTACATATTCCAACAAATGGGTTAATCTGTACACTTACTGCTATGTAAGCATCAAGGCTAAGCATTTAGGACAGATTGGGATGAGTGTTCTGACTGTATCTTCTCAACACTCCAGTATGCAGTGAAATGAGTGTCCTCTGGTTGTGTCTCCTCTCTCTGTAGCTGTGATCCTGCCGCTGGTCAGCCCCTACACTAAATATGCTGGCATGATGAACGCAGCAGTTCCCTACAACTACCCAGGTCAGTCACTGCCTCGGGGCCTGAAGAGACTGCTTCAGAATAAAGGGCAGGTCATACCTGAGCAGGGCAGCCACCGCTCTGCACTGCAAGGTGACAGGACCTGTTTGCAGCTCCACTGAGCCGCAGAGTGGGCAGCAAAATTAGTTTAATTCTATAGTGTGGTGCAAAACCTTTGGCCATAGATGTATGCAAATCCATTTGAAAAATTCCACCCTGTTGAATCGAGTCTGATTGGCTTCCCCTATATGGCCCGGGTGCCACTTTCAGTACCTTTAACACAGGACGGAGCGGGCACTGCTGCAGCAGTGTGTGCTCTACTGTAGCAGGTATAAACACGCTTTCAGTACCTTTAACACAGGACAGAGCGGGCACTGCTGCAGCAGTGTGTGCTCTACTGTAGCAGGTATAAACACGCTTTCAGTACCTTTAACACAGGACAGAGCGGGCACTGCTGCAGCAGTGTGTGCTGTACTATAGCAGTTATAAACACGCTTTCAGTACCTTTAACACAGGACAGAGCGGGCACTGCTGCAGCAGTGTGTGCTCACTGTAGCAGGTATAAACACGCTTTCAGTACCTTTAACACAGGACAGAGCGGGCACTGCTGCAGCAGTGTGTGCTCTACTGTAGCAGGTATAAACACGCTTTCAGTACCTTTAACACAGGACAGAGCGGGCACTGCTGCAGCAGTGTGTGCTCTACTGTAGCAGGTATAAACACGCTTTCAGTACCTTTAACACAGGACAGAGCGGGCACTGCTGCAGCAGTGTGTGCTCTACTGTAGCAGGTATAAACACGCTTTCAGTACCTTTAACACAGGACAGAGCGGGCACTGCTGCAGCAGTGTGTGCTCTACTGTAGCAGGTATAAACACGCTTTGTGAATGGGGCTCAAACTGTGTAGAATTTCAGTGAGTTTAATTGTCATTTGCATTTCCCTTACTATTTCACAGCGTTTTGCAATCATTCTAAATGGTTCTGGGTTCTGTTTCTTCCAGTATTGAATTCTTATCATGTTGAGTACTTTAAAATCTTTCCCTTACCTGGCATTGAGTTTGTCAGGAGAATCCTAAGTGCCAGGACTCAACAGCAGTTCTTAATTCCATTGAAATCACGCGACATTTATAACGCAGCCACAGAAATAAAACCCAAGTAAAGAACTCAAAGTTTCTCGGCGTATTAAATCATTTCAATCAAGCTAGTAGGAGGAAGGGGAGTGATGTTGAAGCCTTGGTTAGCACTCCTTTCAGAATACAATACAAAAGAAACCGGACCCTGCCCTGTTTGATTGATTGTATTCGCAACCAGTAAGGGTTTGAAAACACGGCCAGTCACCCATATCGTTTCCATTCTCAGTTCCAGTGAGGGATAATGGGGCCCTGCCAAACGTTCCGAAGCACCCATGTGACCCAGAGGGACCGAGCCTGGATTGGCTAAAGAAGATGTAAGACCACGCCCGCCAGGACTCAGAACACGCCCAACCCCATCCACCCCCTGTTCTCCTGTACTGTGACTGTACAAAATGACAATAAAAAGTGCTTATTTAATTTAAGCTGACTGGGGTTGTGTTTCTGTTTAGTGCTGAGATGAATATTCAAACGTACGCTGTTTTAAATGGTGTGGCTCGGAGGTGCACACAGCAGGCTTATTCGCCAGCCTGTCTTGCCTGCTGCACTCGGGCCACAGTAACAAGGTGGAGGCTTGCTGTGAACGGACAGCCACGTAACCACTGCCCAAAGCACAGGCTCCTTAGCACTTAGAGAGCTTTCAACCTGATCTCATCTGCAGGGTTCACAATCTGCAACGGCAGTGCAGCACACAACACTGCCACTTACCCAAGACATCAGCAGTGCCCGAGTCACCTCACCTCGCTACAGTGCCCTCCACTGGCCAGGCACCTGGAGAGCTCAATCAGAACCCTGCAGGACTGGCCTTTGTCCTCCAGGGGGCGGTAGCACTTCAGTGTCTGCTGTTTAGCTCCTGGGTGTAAAGAGGAGAGTGGCTTGGGGATCGGAGGACTCTCACTGTTGTTGTGAGGATTGATACATTTTAAGAAATGATTGGAAAGCTATGGGCAGCAGTGTGGAGTAGTGGTCAGGGCTCTAGACTCTTGACCGGAGGGTCGTGGGTTCAATCCCAGGTGGGGGACGCTGCTGCTGTACCCTTGAGCAAGGTACTTTACCTAGATTGCTCCAGTAAAAACCCAACTGTATAAATGGGTAATTGTATGTAAAAATAATGTGATATCTTGTAACAATTGTAAGTCGCCCTGGATAAGGGCGTCTGCTAAGAAATATAATATAATAATTAGAATAGAAAAACAACATACACGTAGAGAAAACGTTATTGTTATTTGGCTAACATGTTTATTTATTTGGGGTCTTTCTTATTATAATTTATCTGGACATTGCCAGAAATATTAACTGTATAATTGTTGAACAGTCAGTGTAGTATTGAGTCGGACCCGAAACCTGTTGTTGGAGGCGGGGCGTCATTCAAGCTGGCAGGGAGCGGATTGGCTGGTGCGGAAGGAACTGAAACAGGGTTGGCAGCTTGATTGGCTGGTTTTGAGGGAGGGTGTTGTTTGGATCCAGCTGATGACAGAATTGTGGACCAATCGTGTCTTTCCTGCTGATTTGCTGTCCAGTATCTATGTTTAAATAGCTTTTTATGTTATCATTTGTAGGTTATAATGTTAAGGGGAAAAAGCCGGTATTTATGCGCGGATTGATTTAAAATTTAATTCACAGTTAAGCACTCCAGCGGTCATTTAGCTCGCTAGATCTGGAAGCTGATTGGCTGTTCGCACTCAATAGTTTTCTAATTAGAATAGGAATATAGCTGAGTTATTAATTGTAGGTAATACTTAGAATACCAGATACATATTTAGCATTAAAAAGCAATCCATGTGATTTCTTTACCAGTCGTTCATTATTTTGTGTATCAGGCTCCACACATAGCCTAGCGCAGTGCGGTATACTGTAATGATGCTGCAGTCAGTGTGCCCGGACTGCACCTGAACCATCTTAAAAACACGAAGCCTCCAATAAGCTCATTTGTAAAAGTTAGTAAAGAATGGCGCTATATAATCTAAGGAAGCTGAATGTGAACTCCTAGCTGGAGCAACGAGAGAGGGAGAGAGGGGGCGGGGCAGAGAAGGAGGCGGAGACGCTGCTAGGCAACCGGCTCCTGAACATTCCACTCCGCTGAGCAGAGACCGTTAGGATTTAAAAATGCCAAAGTTCCGAGCGGCGTCAGGCGCTTCGTTTAATTAACACACCGTTGCTGATATTTTAATTTTGAAGATAACCATATTTTAAATACTCAAATAGCTCTGTATTAAAAAGCACTTTACTTCAGTTCCAGACCGTTTTCCAACAAATAAAAGAAGGTACGTATTTATAATAAGTATATTTGTTATGATATTAAGAGTAAACCTACAAATGTAATTCAAGTTGGTTGTGCAGTTTGCTATATAATGTATTAAGTTTTTCTGTAGAAAATGTTGTAGTATTTCTTTTTTTTAATATTAATATTTCATTGTTTTCACAAAATAACATCCATACATTATCAGTTCATCCGCTAGTGTAATCAAATCTCAATATTACTCGTCATTAATTCATACATACGCTGTGGTAACTTCAAGAAGTTAAAATGGAAGGCCAGATTACAGTTTAACTAAATAAATAAATACATTAATAACGACACGAAACAAAAATACGTTTTGGTAGCTCATACGTATTTAAATTACAAAATGCGACCCGTTTTAGAAATTGATTTATATACTAACTGCCATATAAATCTAAAATTATATTTAAACTGTTTGAGGGGCAGACTAGCATAGATGATTTCTAAAAGCCATTCACTTGATAAGTAACCAATCAGCTGCTGCCTCCCCTATTGACTGACATGCTTTCAGCCAGTAACCTTTATTTATTATTATTATTATTATTATTATTATTTATTTCTTAGCAGGCGCCCTTATCCAGGGCGATTTACAATCGTAAGCAAATACATTTCAAGTATCACAGTACAAGTAATAATACAATAAGAGCAAGATAAATACAATGACTTTGGTTCAAGCAAGTACAAGTGTGACAAAATACAATTCAATACTACAGCAGATAAGTGTCAGTGATAGCTACATCAGGATATGATTAAATACAAAATACTACAGATTAAACACTTGGCAGATTACAGTATTCTGAAGTACAGGATTAAATGCAGTAAAACAGGGTGCAGATAAGAGCAAGTAAAGTGCATTTACATGAAGGGTGATAGTGTCCCAGGATACAAACAGAGGAGTTCTACAGGTGCTGTCTGAAGAGGTGAGTCTTAAGAAGACACTGCTGAGGTGAGCGAGGAAGGGAAGTTGTAACAGACTGCCGGGGAATATATTATTTGTTTATTTATTTATTTCTTAGCAGGCGTCCTTATTCAGGGCAATTTACAGCTGTTACAAAATATCACAGTACAAAGTATCACATAGATAATAGCAGTACTGGAATACAATACAATCACTAGTAAGAGCTCATTCAAATAAGAGAAAATAAAAAATGCAGTAAATAATTACGTTTCAGAGTGATTTCAGCTAAGAGCAGTTAAACTTACAAATGTTTGGTTATAAGAGTAAATTCCATTAAGAGCAAGTAGTCAGTACAATAAATAGAGAAGAACGATTTCAAATAAGCAATTACAAAAAAAAAAAGTGACTACGGTTACCTTTTAAGAGTAAAATCAAGTACGAGATACAGCAAATATAATTATGATTATGACTTTTAAGTGCGTGTCTCCTCACTCTCCTCTCTCTCCCGCGCAGGTTGAACTGTGGTGACTATGACAGCACCACCCCCTTGCACATGGCAGCCATCTGCGGCAACACCAACATGGTCAAATTCCTGCTGGCCAGGGGGGCGGAGCCCACAGTGAGAGACCGGTTTGGAGGTACCACCCTGTACCTCGCTATCAAATACAGGTACCCTCATCCAGACTCTTAACCTCTCTGCACATCAAAATCTTGATCCCTTTCACATTTGAAATTGTAATAGATATTTTCTGAAAGCGGTTTCAAGGTTTATGCTTACTATACATTATAAAGGTTATTAGTGTATGTTTGAGTATCGGAGGTGTGTCTCCCTCTAATCGTGTTGAGAGTGTGTTTCATTCTCTTGCACTCTTTGTAGGACAGATCCTCCCTCTCTCCTCTCCCCTCTCCCCTCTCCCCGTACCTCAGTTTTATATCGGCTAATCTGTGGTGTGTCGGGAGTCTCTTATAATATGTTTCTGAGTATCGGGTGTGTCTCCCTCTGATCATGTTGAGAGTGTGGTTCATTCTCTTGCACTCTTTTAAAACACTCAATGCTGAAGTTCATTGCCATTGATTGATATTCTATTGTAAAGGTGAGGGAAGGGCAGCTTTTCTTGTTTTGAAATCAACACATTAATAAATAGGCATGCTTTGATTGATTTTAATACCTGCTGACAAATACAACTTAAAGGCCATTACGATTACTCTGAAAATACGAGTATCGACACCGCTAGCATTCTACGTTCCCTCCAAGACTTTCATTTAGTTAGCCACTGTGGCTAAAGTAACTTAACATTTTTTAGCCACACTGGAAAAACTTAAGCCACTTAACAATACTGTAAACAAGTTAAACATGCTGTTTCACAAGGCAAAAAGACGTGTATTTTATTTGAAAACACGTAGATATTTAAATGCCAGACCCTACCCTTTTACAATACACATAAACGGTATATTTAAAGTGCACTATAAATCTGATTCCCATTTTATAAATGCTAAACTTAGTCCCACATGAAAAAACTTCATTACAGATTTCCTAAATTCTGAATAGGTTTGCAGAGATGTTCATGTACTGCATAATCCTTTACATTATTTGGACTGTGACGCGGTTTTCTTTCCCCTGCAGGACAGTGCTAGTGTGTGTTAATATGAATGTCTCCCTGACCAACAGCAGCTCTAGTTATGCAAGCTTGTACTAATGTGATTAATATTAGTAGGATTGTACATCCACTACTGTGTTTAAAAAACGTATTTTTATTTATTTATTTTAAATGTAGCCGTCGGCAATTTTTTACCCTGGTTTTCTTCCCAATTTGAAATGCCCAATTATTGTTTATATCCTGGTTCACTGCTGCAACCTCCTGGCGACTCGGGAAACGGAGGCTGGAACACGCGTCCTCCAAAACGTGCTCCTGCCAAGCCGTCATTTTTTGCACTGCGGATCCACAGCGAGGCCACCAGAGCTACAGTGCTGGAGGACAACACAGATCTGATGGCTCCACTGCAGAACTGCAGGCGCCCTGTCGGCCACAGGGGTCGCTGGTGCGCGGTGAACTGTGCATTCTCCTGCTGGGCCTATGCTTCGGTCAGCTGTGACATAGCCTGGATTCGAACCTGCGATCTCCAGGCTATAGGGCGCATCCTGCACTCCAGCGGAGCGCCTTTACTGGATGCGCCACTTGGGAGCCAAACCTTTTTTACCGTGTTCTTTCACCTGGGACTACTGACAGTAATATTGCACTGATTCTGACATTAAAATCCTTCTTTTTAAAGTAATAAATGTCTTTATTTTTTATTAAATTATTAAATTGGTCATTTGTCTGTACAATTTTTTTCTATCATTTTTTTTCCGTTTGGATGCCATGTGTTTTATTTTTTTGTTTTTTTCTTTCACAAGCAGCTCGTCCGCTGACTGTTTCTAATTAGAACCTCTGTCCTCCCGCCAAACACAACGTTTGTGGCATGCATATGTTACGTGATCAAGCGAAAGAGCTTTCATTGGGCAAAATGAAATCAAACCAAATAGTCTGTATTGATTCATCTACCATCACACGTTGAATGTGCGGTAGTCTCACACAAGTACATTTTTCAAAGCCTTCGCCACCGTGGCCAACTTGGGGAAAAATAGTTGAGCCAGAAGGGAAAACGTTTCGCTTGTGGTGACGTGGCGAGCAGCTGTAATTATTTTATTTGAAAACAATTAAAAAGAAGTGTTATTCCCGACCTTGGTCTCTATCACATCCTTCTGCACCAAAACAGACACAGTTTGGCACAGCTCACAAATATGTGGACTGTACTGGTTCACTATATATCTACCTTTAATGACGTTGCTGGAATGTTGTAAGTTTCTCATGTCGTTTCTATAAGGTTGTGTGCAGGCAGCTTTTTCATGATTGCATCTGAAGTATTTGCAGATGTTAGTGATCTTACATAATAAATGCAGAGTCACAAATAATCGCCGGGGCTACTGGCAAATATTGTAAATAAAAACCGGGGCATTTATTCAAAGTTTTACGGTAATCACACTTCAATACATGATTGATAAATAAAAATAATTAAATGGAATACTTTACATTACAGGGTAATTACTACAAATAACTAGAAGAAGTCATATCTGCCGGATAGGTGGAGTAAATTAATCGTGGTTGTGAGTGTCTATATATACAGATGTCGTCAAGGGTTTACATACTGCAATGTATGGAAATTTGAATTCAGTGGGGTATGCACACTTTTGACGACAACTGTGTATGTGTGTGTATGTATGTATGTAGTCAAAAGTTTACGTACTCCAATGTACATATATAATTTCTTGAAATTTCTCAAACAAATTAAAGGAAAAATCTTTTGTAGCAAAAGTTTTGCTTTTTGTAGATGAGGGAAAAAAAAGTCAGAAGAAATAGATGTCTATAATTACTTATTTCAAAAAAAATTTTTTTTTGAAAAAATGCTAATTCAAAAGTATTCATACCCTGACATGGAAAACGGAATTAGTAGTTTGTTGAGGCACCTTTAGCAATAATAACCTCTTTTAAACGATAAGGATATTTGTCAATACGCTTTTGGCATGATTCTTTAGTGATTTTTGACCATTCTTGTTCCAGTTCCCATTGTGTCATTGTAGCGGTGTGCGCGCGCAGCTGTACCAGATTGGATGTACCAGATGGTACACGCACCTCTTGCAGCTTTACCCTTCTCGATTCGGATGTTGGGGGCCTGGAGTTTCACGGTTTGTTTCTAAGTCAGCTCGACAAATAGCCAGTGGAGAACCACCCGTACCGGTACCGTACTGAGCCCTCACGGGTCGGGTGTGCCATAAAAGTGACTAAACTAAGCAGATCATGTGCTTGAAAGAGTTGAAACACAATCGTGGAAAAAACAAACAGAGATAAACATTTCACACAGAAGGGTAGACAGGGGCAATTATAAAACAGAGGTAAGAGAATGAATTTTAAAGAGAGGGACCAGTGATCATGTTAATAAAACTAATACGAGGTGAGAGAATGAATTTTAAAGATGGTCAGCACTTTTTTAAAGGGAGGGACCGGTGATCATGTTAATAAAGCTAATAAGTAAGAGAATGGATTTTAAAGATGGTCAGCACTCTTTAAAAAGTAAGTTAAGAATTATGTTGCAGTTGGGGGGGGCGGGGAGTTTGGTTGCCATGCTGTGGCGTGCACTTCCTGTCAGTGCGGAGAGGAAGCTGGTTTCCTGGTGCGCAGTGCGGTGGTGTGGACAAGACAACGAGGTAGGAACCCCCTCTGTCTCTGTCTCTGTTCTTTGTTTCAGCACTTAATCCCCCAGAGAGTATTGCAGGATTTTTATTCCTCTGTTTTTAGAACAATGATCTCGAATGGAACCCCCTCTCCTCTGTCTCTTCCTCTCTCTCTCCCTGCTCACTGGCATTGAGGCCGACGCTCATTTCCTGTCTGTAACAAACAAGACGATACAAAATAAAAACAGAATCTGTTTTAAACGTTTCAGAGGCTTTGGGGACGAGTTATAATATAAGGTAATATGTAAGAGAATGGATTTTAAAGATGGTCAGCGCTCCTTTAAAGGGAGGGGCCGGTGATCATGTTAATAAAGCTAATAAGAGGTGAGAGAATGGATTTTAAAGATGGTCAGCGCTCCTTTAAAGGGAGGGGAAAGTGATCATGTTAATAAAGCTAAAAAGAGGTGAGAGAATGGATTTTAAAGATGGTCACCGCTCCTTTAAAGGGAGAGTCAGTGATAATGTTAATAAAGCTAATAAGAGATAAGAGAATTGATTTTGTAGATGGTCAGCACTGATTTAAAGGGAGGGACCAGTGATCATGTTAATAAAGCTAATAAGAGGTAAGAGAATTGATTTTAAAGATGGTCAGCACTGATTTAAAGGGAGGGACCAGTGATCATGTTAATAAAGCTAATAAGAGGTAAGAGAATTGATTTTAAAGATGGTCAGCACTGATTTAAAGGGAGGGACCAGTGATCATGTTAATAAAGCTAATAAGAGGTAAGAGAATTGATTTTAAAGATGGTCAGCACTGATTTAAAGGGAGGGACCAGTGATCATGTTAATAAAGCTAATAAGAGGTGAGAGAATGGATTTTAAAGATGGTCAGCGCTCCTTTAAAGGGAGGGACCGTGATTTCAGTAAGTAAGCAATGCCATAGCCAGCTATGAGGCATCGAGTCACAGAGCTGTGTTAAAATCATACTGATCGTTATTTATTAAGGCTCTCTTACGTATTGCTTTGGCGCAAAATAAAATGCATTTCATCCCTCGTTGTGTGCATGCATTAATTCCCAAGTCTCACTGATATCTACAGCCTCTGTGCTCTTCAAAAACACCGTACGGCTCGGTTCATACCAGCATAGCTGTGAGCTAAACACGTTCAAATGGCTTCTAAACGACCAAGGCTTATTGGTGACTTTTTAACAAGGCGAAGCAAAGTAATAATGTTGATTAGAAAGAAATAATACATTCTCTCGGTAGCCAACAGTTTAGAAACCACTAGTGGAAGCAGCTTGTAAACTGCAGTGTAGTGAACCAGCTTATTAATATTGCAATTCTAAACCTCTAGTGGAAGAGGCTTGTAAACTGCAGTGTAGTGAACCAGCTTATTAATATTGCAATTCTAAACCTCTAGTGAAAGCAGCTTATTAATATTGCAATTCTAAACCTCTAGTGGAAGCAGCTTATTAATATTGCAATTCTAAACCTCTAGTGGAAGAGGCTTGTAAACTGCAGTGTAGTGAACCAGCTTATTAATATTGCAATTCTAAACCTCTAGTGGAAGCAGCTTATTAATATTGCAATTCTAAACCTCTAGTGGAAGAGGCTTGTAAACTGCAGTGTAGTGAACCAGCTTATTAATATTGCAATTCTAAACCTCTAGTGGAAGCAGCTTGTAAACTGCAGTGTAGTGAACCAGCTTATTAATATTGCAATTCTAAACCTCTAGTGAAAGCAGCTTATTAATATTGCAATTCTAAACCTCTAGTGGAAGCAGCTTATTAATATTGCAATTTTAAACCTCTAGTGGAAGAGGCTTGTAAACTGCAGTGTAGTGAACCAGCTTATTAATATTAAAATTCTAAACCTCTAGTGAAAGCAGCTTATTAATATTGCAATTCTAAACCTCTAGTGGAAGAGGCTTGTAAACTGCAGTGTAGTGAACCAGCTTATTAATATTGAAATTCTAAACCTCTAGTGAAAGCAGCTTATTAATATTGCAATTCTAAACCTCTAGTGGAAGCAGCTTATTAATATTGCAATTCTAAACCTCTAGTGGAAGCAGCTTGTAAACTGCAGTGTAGTGAACCAGCTTATTAATATTGCAATTCTAAACCTCTAGTGCAAAGGTGCGCAACCAAACATTTATCATGGGCCGCATATCCAGAAAACTAGTTTATCCTAATGTGTGTAGCGGTCTGCACATTACCAATGAATAATCTGAGTTTAACCCCTTTGCTGCAATATACATAGGCATATACATATAGGCAATTTCCCTTGAAATTAATGTTAATTTTGTTCTGTACTGCATGATACACATCACAAACAAAATATACAAAACAATTAAACACAAAGCATTAATGTCGTATTGTTATACCATATACACACGCATTGCACAACAATACAAAGCACATTAAATATCTACTTGCTGAAGCGGTTTTTATTTTAGCCGACAAGTTGTTCAGTTGCAATAATATTATTAATTGTTTAAGGGCTGGACAAGATCTTCCATGTGTGCAGATCGGCTGTGTGGTCTTGCCCTGCTTTGCTGTCACAGAGATGAGATTGATCTCTCCACGACAGACATGTTGCAGAAATGTGATGACAATGCTCACAGGAAGATTGGCAAACTACTTTAAAATGAGCTACACGTGATGATGTGTAAACAAGCCAATCGGAGCAGTGCATTTCCTGAAGGAGAACACGTATATTCCTGTATATCGCTGCTGTCACAGCCCTGTACAAAACCACACAGTCCGTATTATATTGCAGAGTCAGAACCGCAGTACTCACAAGTCTATAATAGTGTCGTATTCAGAAAAAAACAAAACAAAAAACAAAACAACACACTGTTAACTAACCGTTTGTATTTAAACAAACTGCATATAACAATCTGCTGATATCCTCTCTGTGTCGTTATAAACCTCGGGGGGAGAGGGTGGGCGCGGCGCAGGTCTCGGCTGTGCTTGCAGATTATTCTTGGCTAGCTCCGTCCTGACTCAGTTATGAACGATGTTGCAATTCGGGGAGGAGTTCAGTTGTTTGGTTTCCGCGCTCGGGCGCGCCCTTCCTGTCAGCGCACATTCTCAGAGAGGAAGTTGATTTCTTGCTACGCAGTGCGGTCGAGTGGACAAAACAACGAGGTAGGAACCCTCTCTCTTTTCATTTTCAGCACTTAATCGCCAGAGAGTATTGCAGGATTTTTATTCCACTGTTTTTAGAACAGAGATCTCGAATGTACCCCCTTCCTGTCTTCCTCTGCTCTTTATCCCTGCTCGCTGGCATTGAGGCCGATGCCCACTTCCTGTCTAACAGACAAACAAGGGCGATGCAATATGAAAATACAAACTTAAACGAAAGTGAAACGGCTCTAGAAATGCGTAGAGCTCTAAAACAGTGTCACTCGTTATATTCGTAGATTTATATCAAGCTAAAGGCATCCATGGGAGGTTTCTGTAAACATGTCATAAATAGGGGTCTACTTAAATCGCGGTAAATTTACGTATTTTTCACTGGTATGTTGCGGAATAAAATTAGGATTTCGCGGACATGTTTAAACATTAAATAAACCGAAGTAGACAGTATTTCAGAACACCATAAAGCCTAAAAATAGTGGTACTTGCTTCCGTACTAAAACAGTGCTGGCATTTGTTAAAGGCGAGTATGCAGCATCCCCCTGCAGTTGACCATACATTGAGACTGCACGTCTGCATCCACTGAATTGGTTGGAAGTTAAGGCAAAGCTTTGCCAAGTTATACAGATGTGGAAATCGATTAGAAACAGCCCAAAAACTTGGTTACACAAGGGCATCTGGTAGAGTTTAATAAAGGCAATGTATGCAGCACGTTTGTTGTCATGTTATTTGTCCCATCCAATCATTTATTTTATTAGTACCGAGTCAAAACAAAGAAAACGTGGCTATTCGGGTCTAAAATTCAAACTGTAAGCAGCAGGTTGAAGCGAGGTGGCTGTGCTGGATCATTTTAGTACTGATTTAACTTGCAGACAGGGATACTTATTGTCTGCGCTGACTTTCCAGTTTGGTTTCTGAAAGCTGTTTATTTTACGTTCTGTTCAGTAGCCTCTGAAGTAGCCTTTTGTTTAATGTGTGATTCTGAAGCTAAATAGCGATCGATTGTATTTTCTCCAAAGACACATTAATATATGGAAAACAATTACCTCAGTCTGCATGTAGTTTCTTTGGTTAATATCTTTAAACGACCATCAGCCGAAATATACTTTGCTTTTTTTGTCGTCCATTTCTACAATTTTCCCTCCAATGCTGAAAACTAGATTTAAGCAGCCTAAATCAAAACAACGCGGCACCACGTTTGTCCCGCCCACTCCGGCACAGTACAGGTCACATAAAAGCAGTAAAGACGCACTGATAGGCTGATTAAAACAAGAACGTTAACTGCTTTGGGGAATTTATTTTGTAAATGTTACTTGTGGACATTTTTTGTTTGTTTGATTTTTGCGTAAGTGCAATGCACACGGGACGGTGAAGGAATACAAAAAGGCTATCTGCAGAAGGAAGATACGTAGTTTGCGTCGCTTGCGTTGTGCAGTAGTTCATTTAAACATTTTTTCTTTTTTTCCTCTCCGTACTTGTTTGTATGCATTGGCCCCTAAGAGGTGAATTTCGCGGTGACCCCTCAATTTCACGATTTCCGCGAAAGCGCAATTTCGGTAGGTCCCTAGTCATAAACTATGCGAAGAGGCTTGTAACTGCAGTGTAGTGAACCAGCTTATTAATATTGCAATTCTAAACCTCTAGTGGAAGCAGCTTATTAATATTGCAATTCTAAACCTCTAGTGGAAGAGGCTTGTAAACTGCAGTGTAGTGAACCAGCTTATTAATATTGCAATTCTAAACCTCTAGTGGAAGAGGCTTGTAAACTGCAGTGTAGTGAACCAGCTTATTAATATTGCAATTCTAAACCTCTATGAAAGCAGCTTATTAATATTGCAATTCTAAACCTCTAGTGGAAGAGGCTTGTAAACTGCAGTGTAGTGAACCAGCTTATTAATATTGCAATTCTAAACCTCTAGTGGAAGAGGCTTGTAAACTGCAGTGTAGTGAACCAGCTTATTAATATTGCAATTCTAAACCTCTAGTGGAAGCAGCTTATTAATATTGCAATTCTAAACCTCTAGTGGAAGAGGCTTGTAAACTGCAGTGTAGTGAACCAGCTTATTAATATTGCAATTCTAAACCTCTAGTGGAAGAGGCTTGTAAACTGCAGTGTAGTGAACCAGCTTATTAATATTGCAATTCTAAACCTCTAGTGGAAGCAGCTTATTAATATTGCAATTCTAAACCTCTAGTGGAAGCAGCTTATTAATATTGCAATTCTAAACCTCTAGTGGAAGAGGCTTGTAAACTGCAGTGTAGTGAACCAGCTTATTAATATTGCAATTCTAAACCTCTAGTGCAAAGGTGCACAACTAAACTTTTATTATGGGCCGCATATCCAGAAAACTAGTTTATCCTAATGTGTGTAGCGGTCTGCACATTACCAATGAATAATCTGAGTTTAACCCTTAGCAGCAATATACATAGGCATATTTTGGTTCATTTTGTTTCGTACTGCACGATACACATCACAAACAAAATATACAAAACAATTCAACACAAAGCATTAATGTCGTATTGTTATACCATATACACACGCATTGCACAACAATACAAAGCACATTAAATATCTACTTGCTGAAGCGGTTTTTATTTCAGTTGCAATAATATTATTGCAATAATATTATTAATTGTTTAAGGGCTGGACAAGATCTTCCATGTGTGCAGATCGGCTGTGTGGTCTTGCCCTGCTTTGCTGTCACAGAGATGAGATTGATCTCTCCACGACAGACATGTTGCAGAAATGTGATGACAGTGGTCACAGGAAGATTGGCAAACTACTTTAAAATGAGCTGCACGTGATGTTGTGTAAACAAGCCAATCGGAGCAGTGCATTTCCTGAAGGAGAACACGTATATTCCTGTATATCGCTGCTGTCACAACCCTGTACAAAACCACACAGTCCGTATTATATTGCAGAGTCAGGACCGCAGTACTCACAAGTCTATAATAGGGTCGTATTCAGAAACAAAACAAAAAAAACAAACAAAAAAAAAAACTGTTAACTAACCGTTTGTATTTAAACAAACTGCATATAACAATCTGCTGATATCCTCTCTGTGTCGTTATAAACCTCGGGGGGAGAGGGTGGGCGCGGCGCAGGTCTCGGCTGTGCTTGCAGATTATTCTTGGCTAGCTCCGTCCTGACTCAGTTATGAACGATGTTGCAATTCGGGGAGGAGTTCAGTTGTTTGGTTTCCGCGCTCGGGCGCGCCCTTCCTGTCAGCGCACATTCTCAGAGAGGAAGTTGATTTCTAGCTGCGCAGTGCGGTCGAGTGGACAAAACAACGAGGTAGGAACCCTCTCTCTTTTCATTTTCAGCACTTAATCGCCTAGAGAGTATTGCAGGATTTTTATTCCACTGTTTTTAGAACAGAGATCTCGAATGTACCCCCTTCCTCTCTTCCTCTGCTCTTTATCCCTGCTCGCTGGCATTGAGGCCGATGCCCACTTCCTGTCTAACAGACAAACAAGGGCGATGCAATATGAAAATACAAACTTAAACGAAAGTGAAATGGCTCTAGAAATGCGTAGAGCTCTAAAACAGTGTCACTCGTTATATTCGTAGATTTATATCAAGCTGAAGTATGTTTCTGTAAACATGTCGTATAGTATGCGATGGGAGTGTTTCGCTGTTGCTCTCGTTAGTAATGATTGTGAGTGTGCTGTCCTATCCTGTCCTCTGGGGTTCAGTCATGTGAACGATGCAGAGCGTGTAGTTTGAAATCTCTCTGCAGTCGGGTGTAACTGCGCCGCTACAAAGATATATAACATTTAACAAGATGCTCCACTGCGCCTTTAGTTCCGTCTCACTGCGCGCAAATCATTGCTGAGAGAACTCGGCAGAATATTTTCTACGGAGAGTCAGTGGAGGCGTAAGAATTGTTGCTGGTTTTCGCCATGTTAAAAAAATGCATCAGACTTTAAGTCGATTTCACACTTGCCCAAGGCCCTTTGAAGAAAACGCAACATTAGCAAATTATGACAACACGTAATTAATATGAAACATGCTGTTTCCTGAGCGCTGTCCTGTTCCGCGGCGCATGCGCAGTAAATACAGTCACGGCTGATCGATGGTAATATTTATTGACAGCTTTCTGGAGCGGGTAACGGGACATTTAAAAGCTGCATCATGTCAGATATATTTTATTACTATTTTTGTGTGTGTTAATTATTTGTGAAATAATTTCATAACAAATATACAGATGAACATTACCTTTTTTTTTAACCTGCTTGTCCAAGTAGCTGCCGGTAGTTTCTTTACCGTAATGTATTGCAGTGTCTTGATAATATTTCATGTTGTAATGTTATGTATTTCAAAAGTAACCGCTGTTACCAGACTGTTACATGATTTAATGAATACGTTTCGTTTTGTTCTATTAAATGCATCACCTCTATGTAAATCCAGGCTCCACCCAGGCACTGTCTCTGCTGGATTTTAATGTAAATCAGCTCAAAGTGACTTCATTGAAGCCTTAATTGAACTAAGAGCTTTCTTTGTTGCTATTAGTTTAAAAAAAAAGACTGAAAAGTACTCTGCTGTATATATTTAATAATAATATGTAATTGTTGCCTGTAGTCCATTTAAGTGTTTTAAAAAAATAATAAAGAACACATTTGTAAAGCTAAGTTTCTGGTTATGTAATTGTTGCAAATTAATTTTTGTAAATATAAACTGTGATGTGTTAACTGTACCACTGAATAGTGAGTTATTTGAATAAAAATGGTTTCTCCAAGAATAATAAATGTTAACTTCACACTTCTGTCTCCTAAACTTCCTTTCTATTAAGCACTCGTATTTAATAGTTTATAAACAAAATAATGTATCAATTAAACTACAAAGATTAAATATAAAAAATAGCTTTAACTTCACTTTATACATAAAATACCATATATTATGTAATTTCTTGTTTAATTGTAATAACCTATATTTAAATATATATAGATAGATAGATAAACATAAGATTGTTAAACACGGTTTTAAGTTAATTTCAGTGTTAAGAATAATAAGTACATAGCTCACCTGCCTGTCTTTCCTGCACACACCTGGACTTGCATGCAGGCGTCTCTTCTTTAGAGTGATGTTTCTGCGCATGCTGAACAGGACAGCGCTCAGAAAACAGCATTTTTTATAATTACGTATTGTCATAATTTGCTAATGTTGCCCTTTTCTTCAAAAGGCCTTGGGCAAGTGTGAAATCGACTTCAAAAGTTTGAATTTTTTTAACATGGCGAAAACCAGCACAAACCAGCAACATTTCTTCCGCCTCCTCCATTGACTCTCCATAGAAACAGTTCTGCCGAGCTCTCTGTATATACCACAATGCATTGCGCGCAGTGAGACGGAAGTCTCCATTGAAAATCAGCGGAGTCGAGTATCTTGTTAATAGAATATCGTTGGTCACACTCACACTCGGGTACAGAGCCTCACTTGTCATTGATAACACACTGCAGTGCATGCTGGGAGTGGAACCCAGCAGGGTCTCAAATGGCTTCTTCCTTCCTTGATAAGAGATGAAAACTTGTGTTAAAATAATTGACATGGTGTTTGTTTTTGTGTAATTGTTAATATGATCCTAATGTCAAGTAGCAGACACACTACCCCTCTCTCTCTCACTCTGTGTTCTTTACAGGAAGTTGGTCGTTGGTACTGTAACAAACACACACAACGCAGACTTCAGTCAGGAAGGAGGTGTAGCGGAGCAGAGTGAGTGTTATAGGAGCTGAACCCAGGTCCGGTTATAACGACTGAGCTCGTCTCCTAGATCCTGCGCTGGGCTGTAAGTGTCCTCTGTACTTAAGTTATAATTTATTTTATGTATATAGTGCCTTTCATACCACAGTATCTTCAAGAGCTTTACATGTCATTTATAGAGCTCCTTCCATACCACAGGATCTCAAAGAGCTTTACATGTCATTTATAGAGCTCCTTTCATACCACAGGATCTCAAAGAGCTTTACATGTCATTTATAGAGCTCCTTCCATACCACAGGATCTCAAAGAGCTTTACATGTCATTTATAGAGCTCCTTCCATACCACAGGATCTCAAAGAGCTTTACATGTCATTTATAGAGCTCCTTCCATACCACAGGATCTCAAAGAGCTTTACATGTCATTTATAGAGCTCCTTCCATACCACAGGATCTCAAAGAGCTTTACATGTCATTTATAGAGCTCCTTTCATACCACAGGATCTCAAAGAGCTTTACATGTCATTTATAGAGCTCCTTCCATACCACTGGATCTCCAAGAGCTTTACATGTCATTTATAGAGCTCCTTCCATACCACAGTATCTCCAAGAGCTTTACATGTCATTTATAGAGCTCCTTCCATACCACAGGATCTCCAAGAGCTTTACATGTCATTTATAGAGCTCCTTCCATACCACTGGATCTCCAAGAGCTTTACATGTCATTTATAGAGCTCCTTTCATACCACAGGAAATCAAAGAGCTTTACATGTCATCTATAGAGCTACTTTACATGCCATTTATAGTCAGGTGGTTTAGTCAAACCCAGTCAGTTGGGTTAGTGGAAACCCGGTCAGTTGGGTTAGTGGAAACCCAGTCAGTTGGGTTAGTGGAAACCCAGTCAGTTGGGTTAGTGGAAACCCAGTCAGTTGGGTTAGTGGAAACCCAGTCAGTTGGGTTAGTGGAAACCCAGTCAGTTGGGTTAGTGGAAACCCAGTCAGTTGGGTTAGTGGAAACCCAGTCAGTTGGGTTAGTGGAAACCCGGTCAGTTGGGTTAGTGGAAACCCAGTCAGTTGGGTTAGTGGAAACCCAGTCAGTTGGGCTAGTGGAAACCCAGTCAGTTGGATTTAAATTATAATTCAGGCTTCTGTTTTTCGTTCTTTATTATTCATTTTAGGTGCTTATTTTAACCCTTTGATGCCCAAGCAGAATGGCCATTTGTGTTTTAGCAACCTTAAATCAGAAATTAAAACCCAGTATCTACAGAAAAGGCTTACCTGTCTGTTTCCAGTGGTATCATGTATTTTGTTGTGGAATGTATATATTTATGTAAGCCGTGCCCCCCAAAACATCGTAATGTAAAATAATAAATATTAAAAAAAAAAAAAAAACTGCCAATTTCGACCCCTTTCTAAGTTAGATATAGAAAAAATATTCAGTCGTTAGTTGTGAAATTTCATGAGGGTTTTAAAATCGGATTTTTTATTTGACTCTCTTTTACCGTTGAGGAGCTACAAGATCTTGTCCGAGCCCTGGTCTGTGTGACAGAACGCCCTGTTCACAGCACTGTCAGCTATTTTATGAAAGTAGTCCAGACTAAGCAAAATATCACAGTATTCATTGCCAAATCATACGTAAAACCTTTTAACCATGAAGCATATGAATACAAGTAAAAAATGCAGTTGGTTTTTATTAAATTATTCAATAGTTTTGCATTGTGAAGAGAAAAATCATATTTATAACACACGTTATAGAATTCAATATATCCACGAATAGCAATTCAAGTCTATGGAAAAACTTACTATACCAAACATAAATGGTAACAAAGCAGTAAACCTAACTGTATTGGACTGCTGCAATGAATGCGGCCACCACTGTAAGCAAACAAACAAATACATGCATTTCATTTGGGATATAAACATAATGTGCTGTATGTTTCCTGACTTGAAATCATTTTGCACTATGAAGAGAATCATATTTATAGACAAAAGTTATAGAATTTACTATAACTACAAACAGCACATCAACAATAACAAAAAACAAAAATCTATAGAAAAACAAACTACATGGTGCAGAACTCATAAAGCAGCAATTGTAAAGATAATGAGGTGATGCAATACATTTTGCCACCACTGTAAGAAAACAAACAAACAAATCAATCAATCCAGTGATGCGGTGTGGTGCTCGTACTGTCAAGTGCAAGCCTGCTCTCATCCTGTCCTCCTCTTCCACTTCAGGATACGCGCTGGTACATGCGTTTCCTCTGGGGCGGTTTTGAAGTGTGGCATCTAAACTGGCATGTAGGGATACTGTTGTTTTGTTCCTAGTAGTGTTCCGCTTTATATCAATACCAAATATCATGATACCAAAATCCTCTGATACCTAATGTCGGGGCAAAATAAAAATATCGTATTGAAAATTCGAAAAACAAATTGAGTGCTTTAAAAACAATATGAACTAAGCAGACTCATTTCTGCTTAGCGGAAGAGACCAACTACCCTGCATGCTCTGGGAAAATTCAGTGACTGCAGCAGTCATGGTGAATGCAGGAGAAAGAAATAGATAATAATAATATAATAATAATAATAATAATATATATCTACCTTTAATGATGTTGCTGGAATGTTGTAATTCTCATGTCGTTTCTATATGGGTGTGTGCAGGCAGCTTTTTCATGATTGCATCTGAAGTATTTGCAGATGTTAGTGATCTTACATAATAAACGCAGAGTCACAAATAGTCGCCGGGGCTACTTGCAAATATTGTAAATAAACACTGGGGCGTTTATTCAAAGTTTTACGGTAATCACACTTCAATACATGATTGATAAATAAAAATAATTAAATGTAATATTTTACATTACAGGGTAATTGCTACAAATAACTAGAAGAAGTCATATCTGCCGGATAGGTGGAGTAAATTAATCGTGGTTGTGAGTGTCTATATATACAGATGTCGTCAAGGATTTACATACCGCAATGTATGGAAATTTGAATACAGTGGGGTATGCATGTAGTCAAAAGTTTACATACCCCAATGTACATATATAATTTCTTGAAATTTCTCAAACAAATTAAAGGAAAAATCTTTTGTAGCAAAAGTTTTGTTTTTTGTAGATGAGGGAAAAAAAGTCAGAAGAAATAGATGTCTATAATTACTTATTTCAAAATTTTTTTTTTTTTTGCAAAAATGCTCATTCAAAAGTATTCATACCCTGACATGGAAAACGAAATTAGTAGTTTGTTGGGGCAGCTTTAGCAATAATAACCTCTTTTAAACGATTAGGATATTTGTCAATACGCTTTTGGCATGATTCTTTAGTGATTTTTGACCATTCTTGTTCCAGTTCCCATTGTGTCATTGTAGCGATGTGCGCGCGCAGCTGTACCAGATTGGATGTACCAGATGGTACACGCACCTCTTGCAGCTTTACCCTTCTCGATTCGGATGTCGGGGGCCTGGAGTTTCACGGTTTGGTTCTCAGTCAGCTCGACAAATAGCCAGTGGAGAACCCCCCGTACCGGTACCGTACTGAGCCCTCACGGGTCGGGTGTGCCATAAAAGTGACTAAACTAAACAGATCATGTGCTTGAAAGAGTTGAAACACAATCGTGGAAAAAACAAACAGAGATGAACATTTCACACAGAAGGGTAGAGTAGGGGCAATTATAAAACAGAGGTAAGAGAATGAATTTTAAAGATGGTCAGCACTCTTTTAAAGAGAGGGACCAGTGATCATGTTAATAAAACTAATACGAGGTGAGAGAATGGATTTTAAAGATGGTCAGCACTTTTTTAAAGGGAGGGACCGGTGATCATGTTAATAAAGCTAATAAGTAAGAGAATAGATTTTAAAGATGGTCAGCACTCTTTAAAAAGTAAGTTAAGAATTATGTTGCAGTTGGGGGGGGGGGGCGGGGAGTTTGGTTGCCATGCTGTGGAGTGCACTTCCTGTCAGTGCGGAGAGGAAGCTGGTTTCCTGGTACGCAGTGCGGTGGTGTGGACAAGACAACGAGGTAGGAATCCCTCTGTCTCTGTCTGTGTTCTTTGTTTCAGCACTTAATCCCACGAGAGTATTGCAGGATTTTTATTCCTCTGTTTTTAGAACAATGATCTCGAATGGAGCCCCCTCTCCTCTGTCTCTTCCTCTCTCTCTCCCTGCTCACTGGCATTGAGGCCGACACTCATTTCCTGTCTGTAACAAACAAGACGATACAAAATAAAAACGGAATCTGTTTTAAACGTTTCAAAGGCTTTGGGGACGAGTTATAATATAAGGTAATATGTAAGAGAATGGATTTTAAAGATGGTCAGCACTCCTTTAAAGGGAGCGTCAGTTATAATGTTAATAAAGCTAATAAGAGGTAAGAGAATTGATTTTAAAGATGGTCAGCACTGATTTAAAGGGAGGGACCAGTGATCATGTTAATAAAGCTAATAAGAGGTAAGAGAATTGATTTTAAAGATGGTCAGCACTGATTTAAAGGGAGGGGCCGGTGATCATGTTAATAAAGCTAATACGAGGTGAGAGAATGGATTTTAAAGAAGGTCAGTGCTCCTTTCAAGGGAGGGACCAGTGATCATGTTAATAAAGCTAATAAGAGGTAAGAGAATTGATTTTAAAGATGGTCAGCACTGATTTAAAGGGAGGGACCAGTGATCATGTTAATAAAGCTAATAAGAGGTAAGAGAATTGATTTTAAAGATGGTCAGCACTGATTTAAAGGGAGGGGCCAGTGATCATGTTAATAAAGCTAATACGAGGTGAGAGAATGGATTTTAAAGATGGTCAGCGCTCCTTTAAAGGGAGGGACCGTGATTTCAGTAAGTAAGCAATGCCATAGCCAGCTATGAGGCATCGAGTCACAGAGCTGTGTTAAAATCATACTGATCGTTATTTATTAAGGCTCTCTTACGTATTGCTTTGGCGCAAAATAAAATGCATTTCATCCCTCGTTGTGTGCATGCATTAATTCCCAAGTCTCACTGATATCTACAGCCTCTGTGCTCTTCAAAAACACCGTACGGCTCGGTTCATACCAGCATAGCTGTGAGCTAAACACGTTCAAATGGCTTCTAAACGACCAAGGCTTATTGGTGACTTTAACAAGGCGAAGCAAAGTAATAATGTTGATTAGAAAGAAATAATACATTCCCTCGGTAGCCAACAGTTTAGAAACCACTAGTAGAAGCAGCTTGTAAACTGCAGTGTAGTGAACCAGCTTATTAATATTGCAATTCTAAACCACTAGTGGAAGCAGCTTGTAAACTGCAGTGTAGTGAACCAGCTTATTAATATTGCAATTCTAAACCTCTAGTGGAAGAGGCTTGTAAACTGCAGTGTAGTGAACCAGCTTATTAATATTGCAATTCTAAACCTCTAGTGGAAGAGGCTTGTAAACTGCAGTGTAGTGAACCAGCTTATTAATATTGCAATTCTAAACCTCTAGTGGAAGAGGCTTGTAAACTGCAGTGTAGTGAACCAGCTTATTAATATTGCAATTCTAAACCTCTAGTGGAAGAGGCTTGTAAACTGCAGTGTAGTGAACCAGCTTATTAATATTGCAATTCTAAACCTCTAGTGGAAGCAGCTTATTAATATTGCAATATCTACTTGCTGAAGCGGTTTTTATTTTAGCCGACAAGTTGTTCAGTTGCAATAATATTATTGCAATAATATTATTGCAATAATATTATTAATTGTTTAAGGGCTGGACAAGATCTTCCATGTGTGCAGATCGGCTGTGTGGTCTTGCCCTGCTTTGCTGTCACAGAGATGAGATTGATCTCTCCACGACAGACATGTTGCAGAAATGTGATGACAATGCTCACAGGAAGATTGGCAAACTACTTTAAAATGAGCTACACGTGATGATGTGTAAACAAGCCAATCGGAGCAGTGCATTTCCTGAAGGAGAACACGTATATTCCTGTATATCGCTGCTGTCACAGCCCTGTACAAAACCACACAGTCCGTATTATATTGCAGAGTCAGAACCGCAGTACTCACAAGTCTATAATAGTGTAGTATTTAGAAAAAAAACAAAAAAAAAAACAAACTGTTAACTAAACGTTTGTATTTAAACAAACTGCATATAACAATCTGCTGATATCCTCTCTGTGTCGTTATAAACCTCGGGGGGAGAGGGTGGGCGCGGCGCAGGTCTCGGCTGTGCTTGCAGATTATTCTTGGCTAGCTCCGTCCTGACTCAGTTATGAACGATGTTGCAATTCGGGGAGGAGTTCAGTTGTTTGGTTTCCGCGCTCGGGCGCGCCCTTCCTGTCAGCGCACATTCTCAGAGAGGAAGTTGATTTCTAGCTGCGCAGTGCGGTCGAGTGGACAAAACAACGAGGTAGGAACCCTCTCTCTTTTCATTTTCAGCACTTAATCGCCTAGAGAGTATTGCAGGATTTTTATTCCACTGTTTTTAGAACAGAGATCTCGAATGTACCCCCTTCCTCTCTTCCTCTGCTCTTTATCCCTGCTCGCTGGCATTGAGGCCGATGCCCACTTCCTGTCTAACAGACAAACAAGGGCGATGCAATATGAAAATACAAACTTAAACGAAAGTGAAACGGCTCTTATAATAGAAATGCGTAGAGCTCTAAAACAGTGTCACTCGTTATATTCGTAGATTTATATCAAGCTAAAGGCATCCATGGGATGTTTCTGTAAACATGTCATAAATAGGGGTCTACTTAAATCGCGGTAAATTTACGTATTTTTCACTGGTATGTTGCGGAATAAAATTAGGATTTCGCGGACATGTTTAAACATTAAATAAACCTAAGTAGACAGTATTTCAGAACACTGTAAAGCCTAAAAATAGTGGTACTTGCTTCCTTACTGAAACAGAGTGCTGGCATTTGTTAAAGGCGAGTATGCAGCATCCCCCTGCAGTTGACTTGCCCATACATTGAGACTGCACGTCTGCATCCACTGAATTGGTTGGAAGTTAAGGCAAAGCTTTGCCAAGTTATACAGATGTGGAAATCGATTAGAAACAGCCCAAAAACTTGGTTACACAGGGGCATCTGGTAGAGTTTAATAAAGTCAATCTATGCAGCACGTTTGTTGTCATGTTATTTGTCCTATCCAATCATTTATTTTATTAGTACCGAGTCAAAACAAAGAAGACGTGGCTATTCGGGTCTAAAATTCAAACTGTAAGCAGCAGGTTGAAGCGAGGTGGCTGTGCTGGATCATTTTAGTACTGATTTAACTTGCAGACAGGAATACTTCTTGTCTGCGCTGACTTTCCAGTTTGGTTTCTGAAAGCTGTTTATTTTACGTTCTGTTCAGTAGCCTCTGAAGTAGCCTTTTGTTTAATGTGTGATTCTGAAGCTAAATAGCGATCGATTGTATTTTCTCCAAAGACACATTAAGATATGGAAAACAATTACCCCAGTCTGCATGTAGTTTCTTTGGGAAATATCTTTAAACGACCATCAGCCGAAATATACTTTGCTTTTTTTGTCGTCCATTTTTACAATTTTCCCTCCAATGCTGAAAACTAGATTTAAGCAGCCTAAATGAAAACGACGCGGCACCACCTTTGTCCCGCCCACTCCGGCACAGTACAGGTCACATAAAAGCAGTAAAGACGCACTGATCGGCTGATTAAAACAAGAACGTTAACTGCTTTGGGGAATTTATTTTGTAAATGTTACTTGTGGACATTTTTTGTTTGTTTTTTGCGTAAGTGCAATGCACACGGGACGGCGAAGGAATAAAAAAGGCTATCTGCAGAAGGAAGATACTTAGTTTGCGTCGCTTGCGTTGTGCAGTAGTTCATTTAAACAATTTTTCTTTTTTTCCTCTCCGTACTTGTTTGTATGCATTGGCCCCTAAGAGGTGAATTTCGCGGTGACCCCTCAATTTCACGATTTCCGCGAAATCGCGATTTCGGTAGGTTCCTAGTCATAAACTATGCGAAGAGGCTTGTAACTGCAGTGTAGTGAACCAGCTTATTAATATTGCAATTCAAAACCTCTAGTGGAAGAGGCTTATTAATATTGCAATTCTAAACCTCTAGTGGAAGAGGCTTGTAAACTGCAGTGTAGTGAACCAGCTTATTAATATTGCAATTCTAAACCTCTAGTGGAAGAGGCTTGTAAACTGCAGTGTAGTGAACCAGCTTATTAATATTGCAATTCTAAACCTCTAGTGGAAGAGGCTTGTAAACTGCAGTGTAGTGAACCAGCTTATTAATATTGTAATTCTAAACCTCTAGTGGAAGAGGCTTGTAAACTGCAGTGCAGTGAACCAGCTTATTAATATTGCAATTCTAAACCTCTAGTGCAAAGGTGCGCAACTAAACTTTTATTATGGGCCGCATATCCAGAAAACTAGTTTAACCTAATGTGTGTAGCGGTCTGCACATTACCAAAGAATAATCTGAGTTTAACCCTTAGCAGCAATATACATAGGCATATTTTGGTTCATTTTGTTTCGTACTGCACGATACACATCACAAACAAAATATACAAAACAATTAAACACAAAGCATTAATGTCGTATTGTTATACCATATACACACGCATTGCACAACAATACAAAGCACATTAAATATCTACTTGCTGAAGCGGTTTTTATTTTAGCCGACAAGTTGTTCAGTTGCAATAATATTATTAATTGTTTAAGGGCTGGACAAGATCTTCCATGTGTGCAGATCGGCTGTGTGGTCTTGCCCTGCTTTGCTGTCACAGAGATGAGATTGATCTCTCCACGACAGACATGTTGCAGAAATGTGATGACAGTGGTCACAGGAAGATTGGCAAACTACTTTAAAATGAGCTGCACGTGATGATGTGTAAACAAGCCAATCGGAGCAGTGCATTTCCTGAATGAGAACACGTATATTCCTGTATATCGCTGCTGTCACAGCCCTGTACAAAACCACACAGTCCGTATTATATTGCAGAGTCAGAACCGCAGTACTCACAAGTCTATAATAGTGTCGTATTCAGAAACAAAAAACAACAAACTGTTAACTAACCGTTTGTATTTAAACAAACTGCATATAACAATCTGCTGATATCCTCTCTGTGTCGTTATAAACCTCGGGGGGAGAGGGTGGGCGCGGCGCAGGTCTCGGCTGTGCTTGCAGATTATTCTTGGCTAGCTCCGTCCTGACTCAGTTATGAACGATGTTGCAATTCGGGGAGGAGTTCAGTCGTTTCGTTTCCGCGCTCGGGCGCGCCCTTCCTGTCAGCGCACATTCTCAGAGAGGAAGTTGATTTCTAGCTGCGCAGTGCGGTCGAGTGGACAAAACAACGAGGTAGGAACCCTCTCTCTTTTCATTTTCAGCACTTAATCGCCAGAGAGTATTGCAGGATTTTTATTCCACTGTTTTTAGAACAGAGATCTCGAATGTACCCCCTTCCTGTCTTCCTCTGCTCTTTATCCCTGCTCGCTGGCATTGAGGCCGATGCCCACTTCCTGTCTAACAGACAAACAAGGGCGATGCAATATGAAAATACAAACTTAAACGAAAGTGAAACGGCTCTTATAATAGAAATGCGTAGAGCTCTAAAACAGTGTCACTCGTTATATTCGTAGATTTATATCAAGCTGAGGTATGTTTCTGTAAACATGTCGTATAGTATGCGATGGGAGTGTTTCGCTGTTGCTCTCGTTAGTAATGATTGTGAGTGTGCTGTCCTGTCCTGTCCTCTGGGGTTCAGTCATGTGAACGATGCAGAGCGTGTAGTTTGAAATCTCTCTGCAGTCGGGTGTAACTGCGCCGTTACAAAGATATATAACATTTAACAAGATGCTCCACTCCGCCTTTAGTTCCGCCTCACTGCGCGTAAATCATTGCTGAGAGAGCTCGGCAGAATATTTTCTACGGAGAGTCAGTGGAGGCGTAAGAATTGTTGCTGGTTTTCGCCATGTTAAAAAAATGCATCAGACTTTAAGTCGATTTCACACTTGCCCAAGGCCCTTTGAAGAAAACGCAACATTAGCAAATTATGACAACACGTAATTAATATGAAACATGCTGTTTCCTGAGCGCTGTCCTGTTCCGCGGCGCATGCGCAGTAAATACAGTCACGGCTGATCGATGGTAATATTTATTGACAGCTTTCTGGAGCGGGTAACGGGACATTTAAAAGCTGCATCATGTCAGATATATTTTATTACTATTTTTGTGTGTGTTAATTATTTGTGAAATAATTTCATAACAAATATACAGATGAACATTACCTTTTTTTTTTAACCTGCTTGTCCAAGTAGCTGCCGGTAGTTTCTTTACCGTAATGTATTGCAGTGTCTTGATAATATTTCATGTCGTAATGTTATGTATTTCAAAAGTAACCGCTGTTACCAGACTGTTACATGATTTAATGAATACGTTTCGTTTTGTTCTATTAAATGCATCACCTCTATGTAAATCCAGGCTCCACCCAGGCACTGTCTCTGCTGGATTTTAATGTAAATCAGCTCAAAGTGACTTCATTGAAGCCTTAATTGAACTAAGAGCTTTCTTTGTTGCTATTAGTTTAAAAAAAAGACTGAAAAGTACTCTGCTGTATATATTTAATAATAATATGTAATTGTTGCCTGTAGTCTATTTAGTGTTTAAAAAAATAATAAAGAACACATTTGTAAATCTAAGTTTCTGGTTATGTAATTGTTGCAAATTAATTTTTGTAAATATAAACTGTGATGTGTTAACTGTACCACTGAATAGTGAGTTATTTGAATAAAAATGGTTTCTCCAAGAATAATAAATGTTAACTTCACACTTCTGTCTCCTTATCTTCTATTCAGCACCATATTTAATAGTTTATAAACAAAATAATGTATCAATTAAACTACAAAGATTAAATATAAAAAAGCTTTAACTTCACTTTACACATAAAATACCATATATTATGTAATGTCTTGTTTAATTGTAATAACCTATATTTAAATATATATAGATAGATAGATAAACATAAGACTGTTAAACACGGTTTTAAGTTAATTTCAGTGTTAAGAATAGTAGTACATAGCTCACCTGCCTGTCTTTCCTGCACACACCTGGACTTGCATGCAGGCGTCGCTTCTTTAGAGTAATGTTTCTGCGCATGCTGAACAGGACAGTGCTCAGAAAACAGCATTTTTTATAATTACGTATTGTCATATTATTATTATTATTATTTATTTCTTAGCTGATGCCCTTATCCAGGGCGACTTACAATTGTTAAAAGATACCGCATTATTTTTACATAGAATTACCCATTTATACAGTTGGGTTTTTACTGGAGCAATCTAGGTAAAGTACCTTGCTCAAGGGTACAACAGCAGTGTCCCCACTGGGGATTGAACCCACGACCCTCCAGTCAAGAGTCCAGAGCCCAGAGCCCTAACAACTACTCCACACTGCTCATAATTTGCTAATGTTGCCCTTTTCTTCAAAAGGCTTTGGGCAAGTGTGAAATCGACTTCAAAAGTTTGATGCATTTTTTTAACATGGCGAAAACCAGCACAAACCAGCAACATTTCTTCCGCCTACTCCATTGACTCTCCATAGAAACAGTTCTGCCGAGCTCTCTGTATATACCACAATGCTTTGCGCGCAGTGAGACGGAAGTCTCCATTGAAAATCAGCAGAGTCGAGTATCTTGTTAATAGAATATCTTTGGCCACACTCACACTCGGGTACAGAACCTCACTTGTTATTGATAACACACTGCAGTGCATGCTGGGAGTGGAACCCAGCAGGGTCTCAAATGGCTTCTTCCTTCCTTGATAAGAGATGAAAACTTGCGTTAAAATAATTGACATGGTGTTTGTTTTTGTGTAATTGTTAATATGATCCTAATGTCAAGTAGCAGACACACTACCCCTCTCTCTCTCACTCTGTGTTCTTTACAGGAAGTTGGTCGTTGGTACTGTAACAAACACACACAACGCAGACTTCAGTCAGGAAGGAGGTGTAGCGGAGCAGAGTGAGTGTTATAGGAGTTGAACCCAGGTCCGGTTATAACCACTGAGCTCGTCTCCTGGATCCTGCGCTGGGCTGTAAGTGTCCTCTGTACTTAAGTTATAATTTATTTTATGTATATAGTGCCTTCCATACCACAGGATCTCAAAGAGCTTTACATGTCATTTATAGAGCTCCTGCCATACCACTGGATCTCCAAGAGCTTTACATGTCATTTATAGAGCTCCTTCCATACCACAGGATCTCAAAGAGCTTTACATGTCATTTATAGAGCTCCTTCCATACCACAGGATCTCAAAGAGCTTTACATGTCATTTATAGAGCTCCTGCCATACCACTGGATCTCCAAGAGCTTTACATGTCATTTATAGAGCTCCTGCCATACCACTGGATCTCCAAGAGCTTTACATGTCATTTATAGAGCTCCTTCCATACCACAGGATCTCAAAGAGCTTTACATGTCATTTATAGAGCTCCTTCCATACCACAGGATCTCAAAGAGCTTTACATGTAATTTATAGAGCTCCTTTCATAGCACAGGATCTCAAGAGCTTTACATGTCATTTATAGAGCTCCTTTCGTAGCACAGGATCTCAAAGAGCTTTACGTGTCATTTATAGAGCTCCATCCATACCACAGGATCTCAGAGAGCTTTACATGTCATTTATAGAGCTCCTTTACATGCCATTCATAGTCAGTTGGGTTAGTGGAGACCCAGTCAATTGGGTTAGTGGAGACCCAGTCAGTTGGGTTAGTGGAGACCCAGTCAGTTGGGTTAGCGGAAACCCAGTCAGTTGGATTTAAATTATAATTCAGGCTTCTGTTTTTTGGTTTTTATTATTCATTTTAGGTGCTTATTTTAACCCTTTGATGCCTAAGCAGAATGGCCTCATACAGGCATGAATATGACCCCTTTGTGTTTTAGCAACCTTAAATCAGAAATTAAAACCCAGTATATCTACAGAAAGGGCTTACCTGTCTGTTTCCAGTGGTATCATGTATTTTGGTGTGGAATGTATATTTATGTAAGCCATGCCCCCCAAAACATTGTAATGTAAAATAATAAATATAAAAAAAAAAAAAACTGCCAATTTCAACCCCTTTCTAAGTTAGATATAGAAAAAATATTCAGACGTTAGTTGTGAAATTTTATGAGGGTTTTAAAATCTGATTTTTTATTCGACTCTCTTTTACCGTTGAGGAGCTACAAGATCTTGTCCGAGCCCTGGTCTGTATGACAGAACGCCCTGTTCACAGCACTGTCAGCTATTTTATGAAAGTAGTCCAGACTAAGCAAAATATCACAGTGTTCATTGCCAAGTCATACGTAAAACCTTTTAACCATGAAATATATGAATACAAGTAAAAAATGCAGTTGGTTTTTATTAAATTATTCAATAGTTTTGCATTGTGAAGAGAAAAATCATATTTATATACACACGTTGTAGAATTCAATATATCCACGAATATAATTCAATATATCCACGAATAGCAATTCAAGTCTATGGAAAAACTTACTAAACCAACAAAACATAAATGGCGACAAAGCAGTAAACCTAACTGTATTGGACTGCTGCAATGAATGCGGCCACCACTGTAAGCAAACAAACAAATACATGCATTTCATTTGGGATATAAACATAATGTGCTGTATGTTTCCTGACTTGAAATCATTTTACACTATGAAGAGAATCATATTTATAGACAAAAGTTATAGAATTTACTATAACTACGAACAGCACATCAACAATAACAAAAAACAAAAATCTATAGAAAAACGAACTACATGGTGCAGAACTCATAAAGCAGCCATTGTAAAGATAATGAGGTGATGCAATACGTTTTGCCACCACTGTAAGAAAACAAACAAACAAATCAATCAATCCAGTGATGCGGTGTGGTGCTCGTACTGCCAAGTGCAAGCCTGCTCTCATCCTGTCCTCCTCTTCCACTTCAGGATACACGCTGGTACATGCGTTTCCTCTGGGGCGTTTTTGAAGTGTGGCATCTAAACTGGCTTGTAGGGATACTGTTGTTTTGTTCCTAGTAGTGTTCCGCTTTATATCGATACCAAATATCATGATACCAAAATCCTCTGATACCTAATGTCGGGGTAAAATAAAAACATCGTATTGAAAATACGAAAAACAAATTGAGTGCTTTAAAAACAATATGAACTAAGCAGACTCATTTCCGCTTAGCGGAAGAGACCAACTACCCTGCATGCTCTGGGAAAATTCAGTGACTGCAGCAGTCATGGTGAATGCAGGAGAGAAGCTTGGATTTCAGTCACATGACAACAGCAAAGGAGGAAATGCCACCAGTTTATTGAAACATCTTTCAGATCGCCACCCCAATCTCTTACCAAAGTTTACTTTTACTGCGGTTTCTTCCATTCTTTTAGTTTTATTTAAGTAAGTGAATCCCAGTGCATATTACTTTATAAAAAGTCACAGTCACAGTAAAACAGGAATAAATGCAAATAAAAATAAAACTAGAAGCCGATCAAAAGGGAGTTAATTGATTCTTGTTTATTTCGTCATTACAGTACATTTGCTAGAAGCTGCAAAAATCTAATTTGCTGACGTGTCATTAACCCTTAGCAGTCCATTTATTCAGTGCGTCTCAGGCACGTCAGGTCCAATTTATTTTCACACGTGCAGTTTATTTTAGACGCGCTGTTTAAAAGTAATTTTTTCACAGTAAAACATGTTTAAAAGACTCTGCATATCAACAGGACACTCAGTAATCTCCAGCCCCGCCCCAGCCCTCGTTCGCTGTTTTTTTCACATACCTCTTGATAGTCGTGCATACCGATAAATCATCTCCTGATCACTTGTTTTATTACCAAACTCCTCGGTAATGCGATCCAAGTTATTATTTTCCGGAGAAAAATCAACTAGAGACCTGTTTTTTGCGTCTTTTTGATGATGTAGGACAGGGTCCGACATGGACCGGAAAGGGAAAATTGCAATGTAGGACCGGAAAGGGTTAAAACTCTACATGTTAATCTGTATTTTATGTAAGTGTGATGTGATAGCTGTGAAAGTCCTGTCTGTATTTTATGTGTAGAGCCCTGTGTGTTGTGACAGCTGTGAAAGTCCTGTGTGTATTTTATGTGTAGAGCCCTGTGTGTTGTGAAAGTCCTGTCTGTATTTTATGTGTAGAGCCCTGTGTGTTGTGATAGCTGTGAAAGTCCTGTCTGTATTTTATGTGTAGAGCCCTGTGTGTTGTGATAGCTGTGAAAGTCCTGTCTGTATTTTATGTGTAGAGCCCTGTGTGTTGTGATAGCTGTGAAAGTCCTGTCTGTATTTTATGCGTAGAGCCCTGTGTGTTGTGATAGCTGTGAAAGTCCTGTCTGTATTTTATGTGTAGAGCCCTGTGTGTTGTGATAGCTGTGAAAGTCCTGTCTGTATTTTATGTGTAGAGCCCTGTGTGTTGTGACAGCTGTGAAAGTCCTGTGTGTATTTTATGTGTAGAGCCCTGTGTGTTGTGAAAGTCCTGTCTGTATTTTATGTGTAGAGCCCTGTGTGTTGTGATAGCTGTGAGAGTCCTGTCTGTATTTTATGTGTAGAGCCCTGTGTGTTGTAATAGCTGTGAAAGTCCTGTCTGTATTTTATGTGTAGAGCCCTGTGTGTTGTGATAGCTGTGAAAGTCCTGTCTGTATTTTATGTGTAGAGCCCTGTGTGTTGTGATAGCTGTGAAAGTCCTGTCTGTATTTTGTGTAGAGCCCTGTGTGTTGTGATAGCTGTGAAAGTCCTGTCTGTATTTTATGTGTAGAGCCCTGTGTGTTGTGATAGCTGTGAGAGTCCTGTCTGTATTTTATGTGTAGAGCCCTGTGTGTTGTGATAGCTGTGAAAGTCCTGTGTGTTGAATTGCATGCATCAGCGGTGGAAAGACCAGAATGAATAGACTTCATTGCCAGCATGTTTCCCTAACAGGATCAATGTGACGCTTCACCTGCAGAGGAAAGCACAGGACCTATAAAGCTTCCGAGTCACACTGCAGACGGCTACAGGTTCAGCATGAAAGCAATAAAAAGTACTTGCAGTTTATTACAGTAGCCAGAGTGGTTGTCTTTTGTCTAGTTTACTTTCTGTGCAAGATTTTTAACAACCAGACGATCATGATGTGCCGAATGGCCTCCTCTCGCTAGTAGAATGTCTTGTGTTCTTATTTAAGATGCACTGGGGCGTTGTTTTGACGAAGACATTTGGCTTCAATACGCTCAAACAGAGTTCTGTTCTAATAGCACGTAAGAGGAAGGCATCTACAGAAGTGGCCTGTTTGTTTTAGAAACATAGCGTTCAATATAATACTTAAATTTGAACTTTTCACTATTGAATTGAGTATGTTAGCAGTGTTTTTAGTAAAGCGGTTCTTTGCAAGAAGTACCTTTTTTTTTTTTTTTAATCCGTTGAACAAATTTATTAAATTATTTCTTGGTGATTTTCAAAATATCTTTAACACTATACAAATGTAAAATGAACGCATAGTGTTTAAAATGAAGGAATATAGCATTTGTGTGTATTCCCTAATGTAACACATTACTGTGTTCATTTAACCCTTTGAGTAGTACGAACGTACCGGTATGTTCACTGCTCTCTGGTCCCCAGGGAGTACGAACGGTACGTTCTGCAACTTTAAACTTGAATTACTGAGCTTACAAAACTTCTGATAACAATATCTTGTTACACCAAGTTTCTGTAACACCTTTTATTGGTCTCGTGCGCCCTCTGCTAGATATTGACTGAATTACATACAATAAACCATCACAAAAATGTCAACAGTGTTTGTAAACTGGCAAAAATTGCTCAGTGAGAAAGAAGTTTTAGAAGTAATACTGAATTCAGATTGCTCCATGCTTCAAGGAGTATCAAACGCTGAAGCATTAGGCACTCTCACTCCCTCCGACCCCACCACCTGTTTACCCAGATATGATTTATTCATCTCTCTCTCTCTCTCTCTCTCTCTCTCTCTCTCTCTCTCTCTCTCTCTCTCTCGCTTGCTCTCTCCCTCTAATTCAGCCCTTTTTTTTTTTTTTTTAGGACGTGTTGTGGTTGTTCCACCCTATTTGTTGTTTATTGTCTACCTGTTATTTTTTAGTCAAAACCTTTCCCTAGGACAAAATTAAACAGTGTATTTATTTGTTTTATTTATTGACGGTAAAAATGATTTGTCTGTATTTTGTCAGTATTCATTACATACATACATACAGACATAATAGCTTTCAGCTTGCTTGTACGTTGTACTTGTAATAATCAAGCGCATGCTTATGACAGAAAAAAAAATCTCACTCCTGTAGGACCGGCAGTGCATTTTAGAACTCACTACTCAAAGGGTTAAGAGAAATGTTTCACAGTGTACATGAATCAATCGGGCTAGTCTAGTTTAGCATGATACTCTGTGTTCACTTGTTTTACTTTCTAAAATATTTGCACAGTATAGATTCATGGAGGTGTTATGTTGTATGTGACTTTAAGAACATAAGAAATGTTACAAGCAAGAGGAGGTCCATTTGGCCCATCTTGCTTATTTGGTTGTTTATTGATCCAAGAACCTCATCAAGCCATTTCTCAAAGTAACCGTGTAAATCAGCTTCCACATGTGCTTCATTTTTTCATTCCTTGCTCACATTTTGTAGCACTTCTAAGATACCCCTGTATGTAAAACATCTGGCTTGATTATAAAAAGACTGCTTCAAGAAAAGTATTTCTGTGTTATTTTATTATATATCAGAATGAAGAGAGTCCTTGTAATTGGAGTTTTTGAAGCTGGCTGAAACGAGTTCTCTTTTTAAATAAAGAAAATGGTGTCTTTTACACAGTGTTGTGCTTTCTTACCACTTTTATATTAATTTTATCATCGGTGGCAATGACCTTTAAATACACACAGCCATTTAACATGTAACGGACATAAGATCCAAAGTATGGTGATAGTCTCTAATGTCATGGTACTGTGCATGGTGTCGTATCGATACTCCCTAAATGAGGTATCGCTGAAGTGCCGAGCCTTATTCAGTGACAGGCTCAGAAAGACTGATTTGATTGCTTGATGGCTTATTAGGGCTGTGAGACATCCCAAAAGAGAGATTGCGTTCTCGGATTTAAGTCCTGAAACTAGAGAGGTCCTTTGCGTAGGGGTTAAACTGTTTGAGTTTTATGTAAGTCATTATATATATATATTTTTTTTTTTTCTGGGCTTTCACTTTTTATATACTGTATAAAATTATTGTTTGCGTTACTTTCCAAAATGCTTGGGCTTTTTTTCTGTCACAATATGTATATTTACCATGCACAGTACACAGTCTGCACTAGTGTTGTGTGATACCTCAGTTAGGGAGGAGTCTCGATACGATACCATGCACAGTACACAATCTGCACTAGTGTTGTGTGATACCTCAGTTAGGGAGGAGTCTCGATACGATACCATGCACAGTACACAGTCTGCACTAGTGTTGTGTGATACCTCAGTGAGGAGTCTCGATACGATACCATGCACAGTACACAGTCTGCACTAGTGTTGTGTGATACCTCAGTGAGGAGTCTCGATACAATACCATGCACAGTACACAGTCTGCACTAGTGTTGTGTGATACCTCAGTTAGGGGGGAGTCTCGATACGATACCATGCACAGTACACAGTCTGCACTAGTGTTGTGTGATACCTCAGTGAGGAGTCTCGATACGATACCATGCACAGTACACAGTCTGCACTAGTGTTGTGTGATACCTCAGTGAGGAGTCTCGATACGATACCATGCACAGTACACAGTCTGCACTAGTGTTGTGTGATACCTCAGTTAGGAGTCTCGATACGATACCATGCACAGTACACAGTCTGCACTAGTGTTGTGTGATACCTCAGTTAGGAGTCTCGATACGATACCATGCACAGTACACAGCCTGCACTAGTGTTGTGTGATACCTCAGTGAGGAGTCTCGATACGATACCATGCACGGTACACAGTCTGCACTAGTGTTGTGTGATACCTCAGTTAGGAGTCTCGATACGATACCATGCACAGTACACAGCCTGCACTAGTGTTGTGTGATACCTCAGTTAGGGAGGAGTCTCGATACGATACCATGCACAGTACACAGTCTGCACTAGTGTTGTGTGATACCTCAGTTAGGAGTCTCGATACGATACCATGCACAGTACACAGTCTGCACTAGTGTCGTGTGATACCTCAGTTAGGAGTCTCGATACGATACCATGCACAGTACACAGCCTGCACTAGTGTTGTGTGATACCTCAGTTAGGAGTCTCGATACGATACCATGCACAGTACACAGTCTGCACTAGTGTTGTGTGATACCTCAGTTAGGGAGGAGTCTCGATACGATACCATGCACAGTACACAGTCTGCACTAGTGTTGTGTGATACCTCAGTTAGGAGCCTCGATACGATACCATGCACAGTACACAGTCTGCACTAGTGTTGTGTGATACCTCAGTTAGGGAGGAGTCTCGATACGATACCATGCACAGTACACAGTCTGCACTAGTGTTGTGTGATACCTCAGTTAGGAGCCTCGATACGATACCATGCACAGTATCATGATATTCATACTATCACCATACTTTGGATCGTATATCCATTACATGTTAAATGGTACAATATATGTTTAAATGTATGTTTTATTTTCCTGCTGAAAACCAGTTCCAGTGTATTCATAGGTCATTGCCACTGGGTCTGGGAGTAGCTTACCCTCTGATTTTAACACAGAGTAAAATGTATTTTCAGGGGGTAAAATACAACCTTACCTTTCATGAGTAATCTCGTTAAATACTGTACAATCTTTGATAGTAATGGGGTAGGCCTTCCATTTTAACTGCAATGTTACTTTGAACTCCTGTACAACCACGCGTGTGTTCTGCAAGTCCATCAGCTCAGCGCATCGAAGTACGATATCACATTGACTGCAAATTAATTACCTTATATTTTAACATTACATTTTAAACTCGGTGATCATGTTAAAACCTCAATATAAAGCCATACAGATAAATAAAATAAGGAAATGCATTAATCAGATAGAAAAGTTTGTTTACTGTTGTAGGCACCTTATTTTAGTGGTTGCCTCTGATGATGCTTCCAGTTGGATTTGTAGCTGGACTGGAGTGTTTATACCTCGACCTGTGAATTTTTCTTATTCTTACTGTGATTGGCTGCAAAGACAACAGGTAGACAAGCTGTGCAGCAGAATTGTTACGTGTATTTTCACACATTCAATTGAAATTTGGTGTGTATTTCCTGATTTTTTTTTTTTTTTTTGTTTTTTTTTAATGCGTATAAACTGCAAGTACGCAGCTTATCTGGACTGCTGGCCACTGACTGTAAAATTCAAATTAAACTGGTGAGAAAGCGCAACACTTGGGGTAAAAGACACCATTATCTTTATTTCTTACCTATAAAAAGAGACCTGTGGCTTTCGACTGGCTTCAAATACTCCAATTACAAGGAATCTCTTAATTCTTATAGATAACAAAATAACACAGAAATACTTTCCTGAAAGCAGACTTTTTATAACTAGAACAGAAGACATGTTTACTAGCGAGAGGAGGCCATTCGGCACATCATGTTCGCCTGGTTAAAAATCTGCAAAGAAAGTAAATGAAGCAAAAGACAACCACTCTGGCTGCTGTAATAAACTGTGTTTTTATTGCTTTCATGCTGAATCTGCAGCCGCCTGCGTTAGTGGACTTTTGCAGTGTGACTCGGAAGCTCCTGAAAGCATCACACAGGGCTCTTAATTGGCAAGGTCAAAATGGCCTTGTTAAATAAATGTGTAGAGGGCACCCAGGCCACTAAACTGAAGTCAAGGCTGAAATGTAGGATGTTTTGTCCTTTTGCTTGATTCATACATAAAGCTAATTATTGGGCACAAAAAGAAACCACACAGTTTAACTTTTATAACGATTTGGTTATTCAGAAAATGCCTTTTTTTTTTTTTTTTTTTTTTTTTTTTTAAAATGTCAACCAGCAGCCTAGACTGGGGCCTGTGAGGACAGCTCCCCGTGCTGAAGCCAGGCATTGGCTTTTACCACTCATCCATGGGAGAATTTGTGTTCAATTTTAACAGCATATATTCTACTCCGTTTAACAAACTAACCTCAAATCTCGTTCCCGCGTGTAACATACAAGAGTCACTGTGTTGCATTTATGGGTGAACTGAAACAACAAGATCAGATGGACCAATAATAATACTAAACACTGTAATACAATGCAGAATAGTATTTCCTACGGTTTTTGTTTTCGTCGGACGTACAGTACTAAAAACAAAATCTACGGATGTAACTAAACAATCTAGGATTGTATGCATTACTACATATAGTCCTGCATCTAAGACAATTGAGGATCTCATTTTGAAACATTGGAACATTATTGCTTCGGATAGTTTGTTACCGATAGAGTTTAAAACGCCGTCATTGTTTTGTTTTAAGAGAGATAGAAATCTCAAAGATCTTTTAGTAAGAGTGGATCATTATAAGCCTACACCTACCTGCCACTTTGGTATTCTACCTGGGTACTATCATTGTCATAATTGTGCACAATGTAACAATACTTACAAAACTGACACCTTCCAGCACCCCCACACAGGTATAACAATTAAAGTTAGAGGTGTAATCAATTGCAGTACCCAAAATGTGATTTTGTCCATGTGGACTTGCACATGTAGGAAAAACTAGCAGAACTTTAAAAACATGAATATCACAGCATAAGAGTGCTATTAGACAGATAGACATGACCTCCGTGGTTGCTAAACATTTTCATGTGTATAAGCGCAATGTTGCCTCCTTGAAATTTTGCGGAATAGAAAGAATTAATAGACCTAGGAGGGGAGGGAATGTAGATAGGCTGTTATTACAAAGAGAGTGTCTTGTTTTATCTGCACTTTGCGAAAACATATTAACCCAGTCAGTGATGACACCAGCACCAGTATAGCAGTGTGTGTGACACCAGCACCAGTATAGCAGTGTGTGTGACACCAGCACCACTATAGCAGTGTGAGGTGATACCAGCACCACTAGAGCAGTGTGTGCGACACCGGCACCGCTAGAGCAGTGTGTGCGACACCGGCACCGCTGGAGCAGTGTGTGCGACACCGGCACCGCTAGAGCAGTGTGTGTGACACCAGCACCACTATAGCAGTGTGTGCGACACCGGCACCGCTAGAGCAGTGTGTGCGACACCGGCACCGCTGGAGCAGTGTGTGCGACACCGGCACCGCTGGAGCAGTGTGTGCGACACCGGCACCGCTGGAGCAGTGTGTGCGACACCGGCACCGCTGGATCAGTGTGTGCGACACCGGCACCGCTGGATCAGTGTGTGCGACACCGGCACCGCTGGATCAGTGTGTGCGACACCGGCACCGCTGGATCAGTGTGTGCGACACCGGCACCGCTGGATCAGTGTGTGCGACACCGGCACCGCTGGATCAGTGTGTGCGACACCGGCACCGCTGGATCAGTGTGTGCGACACCGGCACCGCTGGATCAGTGTGTGCGACACCGGCACCGCTGGATCAGTGTGTGCGACACCGGCACCAATAGATCAGTGGGCACAGCTACACTCGGGCTAAGCCACTACCGTGCCGTGCAGTAATCTGACTACACCACATCTATAAAAAAGAGCAACTAAAATGTTTCCCAAATTTTACCCTAGTTTAACAGCACATGTTACTTTATTGAGACAGAGCAATGCATGAACCACAATAAAAGCAGAGAGCAAGCAAAAATGGAGTTCAATGTTTTTAATAAGATAAAACATGCTTTTCGCATTTACAAAAATTGAATCTCAAATGGATCCTGGGCTTCGTAAAACGTTAGGCACGTTAGTTAACATCAGCTGAACAAGTTTGACACTGTCGTTCGCAAGTCAGCATCACAGATTGTGAAGCACTAAAGGGCACCTAGCAGTAAAACAATCCATTTAGTTACATTGGTGAATTGGAGATATGGTTGAGGACTCCGTCCACAATCTCGTCTCCCAATGAAGTTCAGATACCAAGCATCGGGCACGTATTCCATTGGCTAAATAATCCCATTCTCACATCTATCAAAGAAAGGAAGTGGCTTTTCATTTTATAGGCTAAACAATCCCGTAGGAGCCATTCTAGCTCTGCCCCTACCCCTCTCACTACAGGCAGAGCCGCTCCCGGGCTAAGAATGTAGCAGCAGCGGCAACACATGAGCTCCAATTGCTATATGCAGATACACCCCCCCGTCAGTACACACTACAGTTCATGAACTTCACACACAGAGTAGCAATTTCTCAAAAACCCTACCGCCGCTCCTCCTTCCCAGCCCGGCATCCATGCTCACACAAACTGCTTGTTATCCTGAATGTCCTCCCTGCTCTCCCCTCATTCTTCTTAATGAAGCTTTATGAAATATTCAGCTACAAACAATTGGACTAATTAATCAATTACAACGTGATTTCCTTACACGCATTCACACATGCTTTAAAAAAAAACATATCAGTGTAAAATAATCAAAGTGCAATAGAAAAATGAAACCTCTTAAATTATAAATACAAAATAAAGTGCAAAGAAAGCTTAACCCTGTTACACTGGCAATGTGAAATCCAGTGCAGTTAACATGAAAACTAGTGCACTGCTAGGCAGAACGACATACAGACTAGCTTCCTTTGAAACATTGTATGAAGTGCATCACTGTGTTCTTGTATGTAGTCCTGTGTGGTTTTGACTGCCTGAAGGTCCGATATTGAAGAACAGGATGATGAACTGTATGAAATGAACTGGAAAGCCGCAACATGCAGAGTCAATTTTATAGAGCCTACAGTTATATCAATGTGACAGGGAGCCGGGTCGCTGGTTCCTGAGCAAGCGTGTGTGCCTGTGAGAAATCAGCTGCGACGCGCAGCCGGAGACGCGTTGCTAAGCAACCAGCTGAGCGGGAGGCTCATCCTGAGCTAAGCTGATCTGGAAGTCCGGATTGGCAGTGGGGCGTGCCTGGGGATGAGTGCAGAGCTCAAATAGCTGCTGTGCTACAGCTCGGGGCTGCTGCAAGGCCATTGCTGTACAGACGGGCGCTGAATGGGAGCGTGTTTGTATACATCCAGGAGGGAAGCGTCCGCTCTGCAGGAACTACTACCACAGAGCCCTTTTACTGCAAGACGAGGCCTGTGGAGGCGATTGCCCAGCCAGGACTGTCAGAACGGCCCGGAGTCGCTGGGAGGCCAGCACTTCAGAAGCAACAGAACAGAAGTAGGTCAGCTTAGGGGATGTGAATCCCAAAACAGTATAGAGAGGGTTACCGTAGACTAGCAGGTTCCTGGAGCAGGACATTCCGTTTAGTGGGACTAGCGCGCGTCGCTTTGTGTGGCAGGCTTTTATTTTTAGCTTTGTGTTTGTTTTGTTTTCTTTATTAAATGTGACACTAGGTCTATCATTGCTGGTACCCTAGGGTCCATACTGTGTTTAAATTAAATCTGCGTGCCTGAGCGGCGTATCAGCATCCATGCTCTGTGTCTCTCAGTATTTTCCAGTGACTACCCACACATGTAACACATCCCCTGTTACAATCATGATTAAAGAAAATATACAAACGATGGCTGTGCCTTCGCATAGCACACACAGCGCTGGCATTATACACTGTATTTATTAACATCGTTCTTTTAAACAAGTCCAATCACCTCTAAACAATGTAAATCACATCAGCACAGAACTCAAGATAGAACCAGCAAACTGCACAAGAATTCCCTTCCTCTGTGATATTTGTATTGATTAGAAGTGATGCGTCACCCGGTTCATCAACAGGCCTTTGGTGTGTTTCAGAATGTTATCTCTTCAGGGAACCAAAAGTCAGCCACTTATCCATATTAGAGACTTTGAAGTTGTATTCAAAATGATTAACTTGTAAATTCAGTGCACAGTCTTGTCATAACACGAGGCAGAAACCATCACAAATCAAAATTGTTTTTAAACATCCGGTATTCTACGACAGCCACTAGATGGTGAAAAAGAAAGAATACATGCACAGCTTGCTCCATATTCCCGAAGACAAATGAACACACACAAACTGCTTTGACGTGTCACTGGCAGACTGCTCGCGTACCACAGTTTGGGAACCGCTGCTCTACAGAACTGGGCTGTGCTGATCCTACATTGTGTTAGCTCAGTGTGTCACAGTCTGCATCTCTAGTTGTGTCACACAGCTTTAACCAACAGATCTTGTGGTGTTTTCCAGGGAAATGAAGATGATATTCCTGGGGAGGACCTGTCTCATTGTCTTGAGTTTGCTACCAGCTGTTTCTACACAAGGTGAGAGGGACTGTAGAAATGAAACTGATGAGACAACCTGCCATCTCTAACATGAAGATATTTCATCAGGAAAGATCCATTGAGATAAAATATTTAACTGTCAGTGTGTTTATTGTCTCTGTGTGGATGTATAGCATTGAGCTCAAAGAACTTCCAGGAGGAGCACCAACCCTACATACAGCTTGCAAATACTTATTCTACTGAAGATGCTTTTTTAAGAAACAGGTTTTTTATGTTTTTCTATTGCCTAACCTTGTCTTTTCTTTCTCAGATGCATGGCGTGTCGTTGGCTCTGATCAGCCTGTCATTGCTGAGCCTGGTGATGATGTCATCCTGCCCTGTCACATTTCATCCAGAATCAGTGCTGTGGACATGGAAGTGAGGTGGTACAGGGACAGATTCGACACGCCTGTTCATTTATATCTAAACAAAAAGGATCAGCTAGGAAGACAGGACATACCTTACCGGGGCCGCACTGCTCTCCCTCCCTCTGCACTGCAGACAGGCGATATCTCTCTGCATCTGAGAAACCTCCAGCCCGCTGACACAGGCGTCTATACCTGCTACGCTGATAATCATGATGAAGAAGGGCTTACTGAACTGATAGTTACAGGTAGTGTTTGATAAACAAGTGTTTGATACAAATTGTAGGAACTTTATCTAAGATTATATAATTCTCCAGTTAGACCCCACATAATATCACCAATTCTGGTCACTTTATTACCTTGAATACCTAATAAGATACAAAGGAGCTAGGCCCTGCACATGATGTGATAATATGAGCTCTGAGGACAGAATAGTGCAGTCTAGAATAAAGGTTTAGCATTGAAGTTACATTTAAAAATAGTTTGAAATTACTATGTGAAACTTGTCACGGGGATTAGTACAAGTATGCACCCAATGGAAGGTAGGCATTTACATCAAGAACAGTTTACTACTGAACCCTATCAACACTAAACACAGAATGGTTTTATATTTATCCTGTTTGATGATCCCTACACTTGAAGATAAAAAAATCAAATTTCCATGTTGTGTTTTTAATAATTCTGCACAATACATGTCTATGTGGCTTGGATTGATAATGCTGCACTACTGGCCTGCCTGTACCAGCACATGGCTGGTTTAATGGATTGGAAACAGTGTTAAATACTCTCTCTACTCCCTGACAGCTCTGAGGACCCAGCCCTCAAACTCTGGACTCTAAACAAGGAGAGCAGACCTGGCTGGTGTGTCTATCTGTGTGTGTCTTACTGTCTCTATTCCCTGACAGCTCTGGGGACCCAGCCCTCAATCTCTATGGACTCTACACAAGGAGAGCAGACCCGGCTGGTGTGTAGATCAGAGGGGTGGTACCCTGAACCTGAAGTGATCTGGAGAGACAGGGATGGAAACAATGTGACATCACTGTCCAGCCCAACACTGCTGAGTGACAGTCGGGGACTCCTCAGTGTCAGCAGCTACATCAAAATCAAACAGCAGTCCAACGTGTTCTCCTGTCTGGTTAGAAGTAAAATACCCAAACCAGACTGGGAATCCAAACTCCACATATCCAGTGAGTATCACATGTTTGTGGATTGAGCCTGACTGACACTGACCATAGATTACAGTCACCATGATGGGGCATCAACATCTGAATCAAATACATGAACTAGTGGACCAGTCCATATCTGAGTCAATGAAGGGGTGTGGTCAGTGTTGGGAGGGGTGTGTGGAATGCTCACTATGAGGGGTGTGGTCAGTGTTGGGAGGGGTGTGTGGAATGCTCACTATGAGGGGGTGTGGCTCAGTGTTGGGAGGGGTGTGGTCAGTGTTGGGAGGGGTGTGTGGAATGCTCACTATGAGGGGGTGTGGCTCAGTGTTGGGAGGGGTGTGTGGAATGCTCACTATGAGGGGGTGTGGTCAGTGTTGGGAGGGGTGTGTGGAATGCTCACTATGAGGGGTGTGGCTCAGTGTTGGGAGGGGTGTGTGGAATGCTCACTATGAGGGGGTGTGTCAGTGTTGGGAGGGGTGTGTGGAATGCTCACTATGAGGGGTGTGGTTCAGTGTTGGGAGGGGTGTGTGGAATGCTCACTATGAGGGGTGTGGTTCAGTGTTGGGAGGGGTGTGTGGAATGCTCACTATGAGGGGTGTGGTTCAGTGTTGGGAGGGGTGTGTGTGTTCCAGTGTGTTGAGCTGCTGTGTTGTTTTCCAGGTGATTTTTTCCCAGGAGTCTCTGGATGGATGGTGGCTTTCTTCTTGACTTTAGCTCTCAGTATTGGAGCCATTCCTCCGCTGGTGATCCAATGGAGAAGAATGGATGGTATGAACTTTATCATTATCATGAGGCATTTCATATAGCTCTGTGCATTTTAAACATGTCAAACAGGTTTACAATAATATGGACTGTTCTGTTTTTCTTCTAGCCATGGAGAGAAAGCTTGAGCCTAAGGGTAAGTAAAGCACTTAATGAAGAGATGCTGAAAATTGCTCAGAACCGCCTGGCAATGCATCTCCTGCAGTCCACATTAACAAATAGATAGCTGTCTTATTTAGTCTGTTATTTTGATCTCTGTGCTGCTGATTCAGTTTGAGTCACACTTTGTCATTGTGTTGTTGGTACATTGTTATTGTTTATATACATTACTATTGTTTTTACATTGCTATTGTTTATATACAGTGCCGTGAAAAAGTATTTGCCCCCGTCTGATTTTCTGCATTTTTGCATATTTTTGACACTGAATGTTATCAGATCTTCAACCAAAACCTAATATTAGATAAAAGTGACCCTGAGTGAACAAATAACACAAAAATTGATACATATTTCATTTATTTATTAAAGAAAGTTATGCAACACCGAATGCCCCTGTGTGAAAAAGTAATTTGCAGAACTGCTTCAACTCGATGACGTTTGTGGGTTTTCGAGCATGAACTGCTCGTTTCAGGTCCTGCCACAACATCTCTATGGGGTTTAGGTCTGGACATTGATTAGGCCATTCCAAAACTTAAAATTTCTTGTTCTTCAACCATTCTGGTGTAGACTTGCTCCTGTGTTTCGGATCATTGTCTTGCTGCATGACCCAGCTGCGCTTCAGCTTCAGCTCACGGGTGGATGGCCTGACATTCTCCTGTAGAATTCTCTGATACAGAGCAGAATTCATGGTTCCTTCAATGATGGCAAGGCGTCCAGGTCCTGATGCAGCAAAGCATCCCCAAACCATGACACTACCACCACCATGCTTGACCGTTGGTATGAGGTTCTTACTGTGGAATGCAGTGTTTGGTTTTCGCCAGACACATAACGGGGCCCATGTCGGCCAAAAAGTTCAACTTTTGACTCATCTGTCCATAGAACATTGTTCCAGAACTCTTGAGGATCATGCAGGTGCTTTTTGGCAAACTTGAGACGCGTATTCATGATGTTCTTAGTGAGCAATGGTTTCTGCCTTGCTACTCTGCCATGAATCCCATTTTTGCCCAGTGTCTTCCTGATGGTGGAGTCATGAACACTGACCTTAGCCGAGGCGAAAGAGGCCTGCAGATCCCTGGATGTTGTTCTAGGGTTCCTTGTGACTTCCTGGATGATTTTACGTTTGCTCTTGGAGCGATTTCGGCAGGACGGCCACTCCTGGAAAGATTTACTACTGTCCCAAACTTTCTCCATTTGGACAATATGGCTCTGACTGTGGTTCGGTGGAGTCCCAGAGCCTTAGAAATGGCTTTGTAACCCTTTCCAGACTGATAAGCACTGATTTGTTCGTGGCATGATGTGGCTCTAGAACCTGTGTGCTGACAACTTCACTCTGATGGTAAGGGCCAAAGTCAGTCAGATTTATATTGGGCAGGGCTTGCCCAAATCAGGCCTGGTTGTTAACCAAAGTATTCAAACAGCTGACCCTAATTATCCCTTTAATTGGGTTGAGTTAACGGGGGGGGGGGGGGGGGGGGGTGGAATAACTTTTTCACACCTGAAGATTGCATGTTTGATTACCTTGCACACCAAACAAATGAAAGAAGCACCAAACTTTGGTGTCATTTTTTCTCTCAGACTCCCTCTATATACTACTACAACCCCCCCAAAAATCTGACCAAATACAATGTGAAAAATGTCCAAAAATGCAGAAAATCAGACGGGGCAAATAGTTTTTTACGGCACTGTACATTGCAATTGTTTATATGCATTGCAATTTTTTTGTTTTTACATTGCTATTGTTTATATACATTGTAATTGTCCGTGTATTGTTTTCCAGGACCCCCTTGTAAACGAGACACTGGTCTCAATGGGTACATCTCCTGGTTAAATAAATTAATCTATTAAAATTGAAATTTTAAAAAAGCTGTGGTTTTTTGGACACAAAGGTTTAGGAATATAAATATTTCTTTATGGAGGGATGTTGAAAATTGTAGCAATTTTAGATTTGATGTTTTATGTACTTAAGACAGCAGATTCATTTTTACATGGACAGCCTGCTCATTTAACTGGTTGTGTTTTTTATACTGCAGTTTAATCTGTACTGGATCTGAAATAACCACACACTGTTCTGTCTGATTCATTTTAATCTGCACTGGAGCTGAAATAACCACACACTGTTCTGTCTGATTCATTTTAATCTGTACTGGAGCTGAAATAACCACACACTGTTCTGTCTGATTCATTTTAATCTGTACTGGAGCTGAAATAACCACACACTGTTCTGTCTGATTCATTTTTTTAGCTGCTAAGTGCCTTCGTAAGGAACTTGGTAAGAATTGGTTTTTATTTTCAGAATTACCACAAAGGTTTCTATCCTATGTGTCTGTGTTAGCTTTCTATCCTTCTGTGTGTCTGTGTTAACTTTCTATCCTTCTGTCTGTGTGTCTGTGTTAGCTTTCTATCCTTCTATCTGTCTGTGTGCCTGTGTTAGCTTTCTATCCTTCTATCTGTCTGTGTGCCTGTGTTAGCTTTCTGTTCTTCTATCTGTTAGCTTTCTATCATTCTGTCTGTCTAGTGAAATCATGGTTTCAGAATCTCTTCAGAATTGGGCCCACAACTCCATGTGTGCATGCAGACCATCACTACTGGACCTGCTCCAGGATATCTTATGTCAGTTACAGTTAGACTAACTTGCTTGATACAGAGTGATCTATTATTCAGTGGTATTCAAAAGGTGATTTTACACCTCAGTGTTCAGAATGTAATCCAGCTCTCTTCTTTTCACAGAGTCTGTGAAGCGAGAGGTCCTTAAATCAGGTATGTAGAGTGTGTGGAAATCCACAGCCTGACTCACCCCAGCACAGCCCTGCCGGTTAGTGTGTGCTGCACATCTTCTGAACTGTAGAAAGTACAGGAGGAGTGATTGTAAAATAATGCTCTCTTTATTTCTGTGTTCTAGAATGGAAGTGGATCCTCAGCTCAGCAGGTATGTGTCTCTTCAATGGATTCCTTTCACAGTGGAGGGTAAAAGAACAGCGAGGAGCCCCGTCTCACTCACTGTGTTTACATCTATATTTACATTGTGCCCCATTTAAACCTCTGTGCACTCCCAGCTCAGCTAACGCCAGCCTCGTGTGCCTCCCAAAGGAAACACTGAAAAGGAGAGGAGAAAGTGTGTTTAGTTATAATGCCCCAGATTGTGAACTCACTGTGAAGTGAAGATCACATGTAGACACTGCAGGGCTCCATATGTTACACTTTGACATGCATCTAGAGAACTGCTGATCTGATTGTGATGAAACTTGGTACAGACATTCTTTCTACACATTATTAAGAGAGTCACAATCTGGAGCCTGTCTGCACCTCTCCTCTCATGAGTGTACCCCTCCCTCTATCCTTCTCCTGTTCTCTTCAAAGGGGATGCATATCCCAGGTGATGTCCTATAGGTTGGGATTCTGATTTCAGTTTTTGTACCTCGGCTTTTCTCCTGTCCTTTACGAATTCAGCTGATTCTAGTTGAGCTGTTCGTGTCGCTCAATCACAGCTGAGAAACGGGTTCATATAAAACGATCTCATTAAAAATAAAAAAAGATTCTGTTGAAACAACTAAATGGTCTTTTAAATCGGCCAAGCCTTAGTTATTGATTAACAAGCAGAACATATAATCAAGATTGCAACATGTTAAGTGACTATTTTTTATTAAAGGTAGAATGAACAATAAAGTATTTTCTGCTGGACACACTTTATTACAGTCATTAAAGGGGAACCCAAATGCAAAAAAATGATCTTCCTATTCTGATTTGATATAAAAACACAAAAATTTTTTATGACTGCTTTTTGGGTTACAAATAGCGTTCCAGTAGGTTTCTATCCAACAAGGAAATAGATGGTGAAATCTGACTTGTGATGTCACAGAGTGAACTCGGTGGCTGAAAAGATGGTGAATATTATTGAAAACACGTTGATGAGAAGCTGTGATTTCACTGACTGTACTACCTCAGAAGTTAATGAAAACGATGAGTGTAATGGGGAGGGCAGTGTTCTTGATGACAGCGGGCTCGTTGTTGCTGTGTGTGGCATACAGCCATATCAATTTGAGCCGTGTGAAACCGAAAGCAACGCATCTGACGAAAGCGAGTCGGACATCGATGAAGGCGATCGCCTACATAACAGATTGGTAAGTTTTATTTGTATTACTACTACCATGTGTATAAACTAACTGCATGCCAATTGATCTGAAGTAATCTGTTTTTATTAAATGTAATTAAATGTTATTAAAAAAACAACTACAGTACATTCAATCCCGGGTGCACTGCTGTTTGCACACTTGAGCAAGGTAGCCTACGTCACTGGGTCACATTGCTAGTAAAAAATGCCCAGCTGTATATATTGGTATAAATCTAAGTCGCTTTGGATAAAAGCGTCAGCCAAATTAATAAAATGTGGTTTAAATTTCCCACTTCCTTGACACTTGCAGAGGTGACCTACCCTTCCTATTATGATGGATTGCAAAACAAATTATAATTATTTATTATTATTATTATTATTATTATTATTATTATTATTATTATTATTTACCTTCATTGTTATTTATGTTCGTTAAATGTCTTTCTTTTAAATACTCTTGTTATAGGCTTGGTACTTTTCAACGTTTATTTCTGTTCCCTTTACCTCCCGTTTATAACTGTTAACTAGCATTGTTAATCCATGTCCATTTCTTAATTAAATCAAGGATATCTGGTGATGTCCAAACAATTTCAGGTTTTTTCTACCAAGAACTGACTTAAGGGGCTGAATACTTGTGCAACCAGTATATTTCATTTTGTACATGTTCTTTGCAAGTTTTGCTGACATTTAACCTCCTCATATAACAGTGTTAAATTGAACCATTACAGCTTTGAATAAAAAAAAAAAAGTTAGTTTGAAAAACTGTTAAGACATTATTTGTAATTCAGCAAAATGTGACATTATTGGTAGGGAGTGAATACTTCTGCAAACCACTGTATATAAAGATAATTGATCGCTTTACTTTCATGGTGAAAAGGTTGCAGTCACTGCAATGCACTCTGCACTGAATCACATATTTTGAGAGAAACACAAATGCTTATTTCGTAAAACAAGTTCTGTCTGGAGACAAACCTCTTTTTAAACTTAGCAGATAATACAAATGCAGAAATAGAAGAAAAAATGGTGTAATTAATGATGCGTTTCCATTAAAATAGTACCTTTTACATTGCAATCAGGTGATACAGTGCGCTGTAACCTGTTACTTTAGAGAGATTAGCCGTGCCACTTTGTTTCTGTGTGTAATTCTTGGAGTGAAAATACCTTCTCACTCGGTGCAATCCATTGAGGTTAAAAAGTAAGCCTAATATACTACAAGTATACTAACGGTATACTAAAACCATAATATTTTGACCCAATATACTTGCAGTATACTACTTTTTTATAAGGGTGTGCTACATTGAAGCTCCTTCTGAATATGATGTTACACACTTATGAAAGATATATAATTTAGAGTCCAACTGTTTTTTATTACAACTGTGATAGTCTTCCTACAGAGAGAGTCAAGGAAAGTTATCAGCAAATGTGAAACTTCTTTCTTTTTCTCAGGTGCTCCTGTGGTAACTGCCAGCCAATGGCCACAACAAGAGAAAGTGTTTGCTGCCAGGAACTTGAGAGAACACGTGAAAAATGTGAAGAACTAGACTTTTCCACAGAAATGTATAACCCAACACCCAGACTCCAACCCAGTGTGCCTTAACCATGGTGTATTGGATACTACATTCTACTAATACAGGCAACAATACAACACTGATGATTCAGAAAAAAGACTGAGACTGAGTGCTGAGTATGTGTTTTAAAAAAATATGTATTACAAATAGTACATTTCATACAATAATTTCTGCTGCTGATGCCATATCATTAAGTAAACTGCATATGGATATAGAACATACTTAAAGTAAAATTAAAAACATCAACCTCTCACTTTTTTATTAAACTAATTATACTCCATTTGCTGTTGCAGGAAATACCACCATTTGGCATATCATCAACTTTGCCGCTGGTGTTGGAGATTTCTTGGCAGAGATGTCCGCAGAGTTATGCCTGCAAGTGCGGTCTTAAAAATCAGGGAGACGTTTCCTAGCCCGAATGGCACATATAGAGGATTTCAGTTGTCTTTGGAACAAATATAATTCGATTTTAAAAATAAACAATTTAAAAATAAAACAATTGTTCAGTTCAGTTTCTCCAGAAATGTCCAAAACATGTGTCACAGGTTCTAATGTCCACTTTTAAATCGGCTCTTGTGCTTAAGGATGGCTTGTTCCTTTGATGTTTTTTTTGTACTTATGGCACATTGAAGGTGGCACATCCTTAGATGGACAAACTTTGTTCCCATTTTGGGCCATGGAAAACACAATCTTTGAACCGGTCAACATTCTCTTTAATATAAAAGACTATGTAAATATATTTTTTATCTGTATATATTAGGGACTTGTTACACGAGTCAATGCGCTGGCAACATAAATTGTAGCAACATGTTGCCTGTGACGTCACCGCGGGGGATTTGACCTGTTACACGATACAACTAACAGGCAACTCGCATTCGATACAAATTGCCTTAATCCAAGCAATATCCAATCATATTTAAGAACTACGTCACGTGGTTCTGGTTTTCAGGTCATATACTTACAAATACCAAGCATCAGTACAACTATTTAGTATTACTGTCATATTAAATAATTGAACAACTAATAATTATAATAATAAAGTAGTAACGTTTACAGAATAAAAGCAAATAAACCAAATATGTAAAACTCAATTTAACGTACAGTACTACACGTAGATAACAATGAACGATGATTCTTAATTTCTTTAAATGCTGTAAAATATATATCAGTCATAATAATAATAAAAAAAACCCTGCCTTTTATGGTTATATTATCACAGTGCTGCGGAGTAACGGTTTAAAAAAAGGTAACAAAATAACATAATATGGACATCAGTTTAGCAGAGTTACAGTAGCTACGTTTTTATTCCCCTATTATTATTATTATTATTATTATTATTATTATTGCTGTCTTTTATACAAAGGTATTTTAAATATTAAGAAGGGGAGACCTGAACAACGGTGCAGTTCGGGGCGTAGTTAACGATAGTTGGACAAAGATTTTAAGTAGTTTTAAAAACTTGTTAAAAGTAACTCTAGTCCCAGCATTGGTTGTTATCAAAACAGTCCACTACCAAAATAACGATGTGTTGACCAACCTTCATAAAACTCAATATGAGAAGTATTTCTTTCTCATGAGTCCAGGTAATTGCGGCTTTCGTTTCCATGCCAACTGTTGTTTTCACTGTAGCAGACAGAATCACGTGACACACACCAGTGCTCTGATTGGATATTGCCTGGACCCTGTTGCTTGGAGTAGGATTGCTGTCCACTCAAGCAATCGCGTTGCCACGCAGTTGCCAGAACGTTGACAATACGTTGTCAGGGCTGTTACACGGGGCAATCCTCACGGGATTTGGTCGCAGGCGATAAAAGTTGCTAGTAAATAGACTTGTGTAACAAGGGCTTTAAGTTGCTCATATCACCATTACATTTTTTTCTAAAAATGTAATGCATTAGAATACATATGAAGCCATTTCAAGAAATATTAACTTTTTTAAATCAGCATCTAGTCAAGGTGTGTCAGACATTTACCACAGAGGTTTACTCCATTAATACTGAAACCACCAATGTAGTTATTCTGACCCTAATGTAGTTTTGAATGGGTCCAAATAAAAAAAAAAACGCACTTGCTGTGTGCTCTCCCCTTTTGAATTTTGGGAAATCAATCTTGTAACGTGCTTCTGATTTGGGTAACAGCTTGCTCTTGACTGTGCTTGTTGCAAGAAACAAGGAAAGTCTCCATACGACAACAACCCCCCTCCCCCCCCAAAAAAAAAAGAAAACTACTACATTTCAAACGAGTGATCAAACTCATTTTCTTCAACCTTGTAGTCTGGATCATCACATTCTAGGGATTCAACAGATCTGGTATCATCAGAGTCTGTGTCTGCAATTGAATCATCTTCCTCGGGGTGGTTGGAGGAGTTCACACTGTATTCCAACTGAGACCATTTTTGGTACTTCTGCTTGTTCATTTTGCAACGTTTTGCATATTGCATCATTGTCTCAAAAGAGAATATAAAAAATCACTGGTATGTAAATGTTTTTTTACATGGACATTTTTTTTTTACCTATTGAATTGACATTGGGGCATACGCCAATTTCAGCTCCAGCATCAGCTCTCAAACTCATATTCATCTAATCTGTCACCTTCAGTTGTAATTGGAGTAGCTGTGGCCTCATAGATTTCCTGTAACACCTGTAAGATATAGCTATATTTATAGAATGTAATCTGTCGTACCAGTATCATAAATTAATCTTGTGTGCTGACTGTAGCACAAGCATTTTGAAGTATTTTAATGGCTTATTATTATTATTATTATTATTATTATTATTAATAATAATAATAATAATAATAATAATAATAATAATAATAATAATAATAATTAATAATAATAATGGTAGATCTATTTCAGTTTTAAATAAATTCGTACTTCTGCTTGTTTCTTTTCTAACGTTTTGCATACCGTATCCTTATCTAATATAATAGTATTAATATATACTCGCCGGGTCTGCTGACAAATATTGTAAATAAACACATAAATATACATAAAGCAAGGGGCAATATGACACTGTTACTCACCCATTTATTCTCTTTTTCGAAATGCTGATCTTCCATCTGGTAATTGTTTCTTTAATTTGGGGGTCGAAGTGAATACTGTGGAAAAACTGGGGTCCAGGTTCTTACTGTCTTCCTCTTCGTGGGTCAAAGAAACGGCAGCTGACACCAGTAAATCTGACGGTGACATAAGCCAGCATACCCGCAGACAAGCCCTCACTGGTATCGAAATCAGACCCGCTCAGCCAGCCGTGTTTGGTCGAGAGGCTCACACATTTATGACGAGAATGTCTTGATTTCACTACCATTGGTCTAATTGTGGGATACACATCGACTCTGTCGAGGCAGGATACCACAGGACCTAGCAATCGCTGTTGTTTCGTAGCACTGCTCCTCAAAATGGGCTGAGCACAAGTGCAACCATTTTGTCGGCTTCCTCCAGAAGGCTCTCGTTTTCTGGACAAATGCTGTCCACACCCTGGCAACCTTTGGATGCTTTGGCCACTTGTGCAGTTTAAATCTGCCTTCGTTTGTGTTGCTGCAACCACCTGCGACACATCGACAGGGCATAATGATAAATTTAATTAGCTGTCTCATATGCTGTACACCTCGAAAACCAATGGTAACAGTCAGAACTATTAAAATCGGTTCACTCTGACGTCATCAAGCCGATTGGTCACGGAAATACCCAAGTGTGAAAAACGTACTTTTAACCTAAAAATGAACCATTTCTTAATCCTAAATTTGAAAACTATAAAAGAGTAGTTTGGCATAAAGTTAGGTAGAGGTGTTTGGGTTCCCCTTTTACTGTATTTACATTAATAAAGAGGAGTCACTTCTGCCGTGAAATTAGAAAGTATTTAGGAAAACAAAATGTAAATTAAATCATGTTTGTTACTCAACAGGAATCAATTAAATTCTTTAAAGTAGTGGAGAAAAGAAGCTGGGGTAAAAAAACCCACAGAAATCAAGCATTATACCCTCCCTCCCTCCATCATACCCTCTCCATCATTTCCTTCCTCCATCATTCCTCACCTCCCTTAATCCATCATACCCTCCCTCCCTCAATCATACCCTCCCTCACTCCCTTCCTCCATCATATCCTTCCTCCATCCCTCCATCATACCCTCCTTCGCTGCCTCCATCATACCCCTCCATTATTCCCACTCCTCACTCCCTCCATCATACCCTCCCTCACTCCATTACCCTCCCTTCCTCCATCATTCCTTAACTCCTGCCACCATTCCCTTCCGCCATCATACTCTCCCTCATCATACCCTCCCTCCATCATATCCTCCCTTCCTCCCTACATTATTCCCTCCCTCCATCATACCGTCCCTCCATCCTTACCTTCACTCCCTGAATCATACCCTCCCATCCATCATACCCTCCCTCCTTCCATAATGCCCTTCCCTTCCTTCCTCCATCATACCCTCACATCCTCCCTACATTATTCCCTCCCTCCATCATCTCTCTCCCTCCATACCCTTCCTTCATCATACCCTCTCCATCTTTTCTGTCCTTCCCTCCATCATTACCCTCCCTCCCTGCATGATTATCCTTCCTCCCTCCCTCCCATTACCCTCCCTATATCATATCCTTCCTCCATGATTATCTTCCCTCCATCATTACCCTCCCTCCATCGTTACCCTACCTTCCTTCATTATCCTCCTTCCCTTCCATCGTTACCCTCCCTGCCTCCCTACATTATTCCCTCTCCATACCCACCCTCCCTGCATCATACTTTCCCTCTATCATACCCTCCATCCCTCCCTCCATCTTACCCTCCATCATTCCCTCCATCCATCATTCCCTCCCTCATCATACCCTCCATCCATCATTTCCCCTCCCTCCATCTATTCCATCCCTTCTCCATCATTACCCTCCCTCCATGATTACCCTCCTTCCATTACCTTCCCTCACTCCCATCCTTATCCTCCCTCCCTATATCATACTCTCCCTCCATCATACCCTCCCTCCATCATACATTCCCTCCCTCCATCATTACAGTCCCTCATACCCTCCCTCCATTTCTCTCCCTCCATCATAATAATAATAATAATGTCTCCTCTCTGCTCCACAGTTGATGTGACTCTGGACCCTGATACAGCACATCCCCGGCTCATCCTGTCTGCGGAGGGGAAACGAGTGAGATGGGGAAAGACACGGCAGAGTCTCCCTGACAATCCAGAGAGATTTGATCGCAGATCTTGTGTGCTGGGCAAGGAGAGCTTCACCTCGGGGAGACGCTACTGGCAGGTGCAGGTGGGGTGGAATAGAGACTGGAGATTAGGAGTCAGCAGAGAGTCTGCCAAGAAGAAGGGGTGGTTTAGCAGGACCCCCCAGCAGGGTTACTGGACTGTGTGGTGGGATGAAGATCAAGATGAGTTCACTGCTGTCGCTGACCCCGAGATCCTCCTCCCCCTGAGCCTGAAGCCTCAGAAGCTGGGGGTGTATCTGGATTATGAGGAAAAGCGGCTCTCGTTTTACAATGTGGAGACCAGATCTCACATCTACACTTTCACTGACATGGAGTTCAATCCCAATGAGAAACTCTATCCATTCTTCTGGACTGAGGACAAGAATACAGCCCTTGTGCTCAAGTCCTGTGAGAAGATTCTAGACTGGGAATCGATTCTTGCTGCATCAGGTACTGGTTCACTTTACTACTTGTTTGCTAGGGGCTGATATGCTTGTTGATTTATTATTCATTTCTATAACTCCTATCTGTTCCCTTTCAAGCATGAAATGTAACCATTATATAATAGGATATAACCTCTTCCAGCCCGTATTACCGCTCACTTCTATCAAAGATGCTCCTTTAACCCTATGCTGCCTACGGAAAATGTCCATATTTGGTTATGAATATGAACACTTGCTTGTAGCTTTTAAACCGTAAATCAGAAATTAAAACCCAATACACCTACAGAAAGGCATTAAGTAGATCTTTTCAGTAATTTGGTTTATTTTGTTGTGGGGTGATTTTTTTTCCATATGAGCTACTCATCATATTTTTTTCTTTGAAAAAAAAAAAAAAGATGTACAAATATTTAAAAAAAATTGCAAATGTCAACCTTTTTCCAAGTATTCCATAAAAAACTTAGAGTATACGGTAGCTGCACAATTTCTCAAGGATTTCAAATCTGAAATCAGAATTGAAATATCTTGAACAGTTTCAGAGCTAGATACGGTTTTATAATGTATGGAATTTTAGAAAAAAAAAATCAACTTGTGAAATGGCAAATGCCAGCCAAGCCTAAGACTTGCCAAAAACTTATTGGAAACATTATTACCCTGTTTGAGATATTGTTATTGAAATATTTAACTATATTTAAGTATAAAAATGAAGAAACAACACACAGTATTTTATTTATTTATTTAAATAGATGCAAATTACAAGGTAAAATAAACTTAGACAAAATTAAGATTTAACCCTTTGCGGTCCATTTATTAATTGCGTGTCAGGCACGCCAGGTCTAATTAATTTTCACATGCGCAGTTAATTTTAGACGCGCTGTTTAAAAGTATTTTTTTTTCACAGTCAAACGGGTTTAAAAGGCCCTGCATATCAACAAAGCACTCACTAGGCATCTCCAGCCCCGCCCCACCCTTTCGTTTGCTATAGCGTTCACCTATGTAAGAAATAAATAATAATAATAGTCGTACATACCGATCAATCATCTCCTGATCACTCGTTTTATCACCAAACTCCTCAATAATGCGATCCAAGTCATTATTTTATTACTATAACATCTGAAAAAAGCTCTGCAAATGTCCATGATAGTCTCTGTGCGCTGACGCACTCAGCCAGCTTGTTTACTATGACCGCCCCGTTATCTGATACCAGATACCATGTATGACTAATCATGAGATACGCCTTTTTATTTATTTATTTATTTTTTTTCGACTTGTCTCGGTTCGTCGCTCCCACTCGGCAATTGAATGGTTTTCTCAGCTTTTTCCGGCGAAAAAACGACTAGAAACCCGTTTATTGCGTTGCTATAATGATGTCGGACCCAGTCCGACAAAGGACCTGTGAGGAATAATTGCAATGTCGGACCCAGTCCGACAATGGACCGCAAAGGGTTAAGATGTTTATTTTCAAAACTACAATAAATAATAAATCAAGACTGTCAGGGCCCTCCTCCATCCATCTTCAGGTTTACACACACCTACACAAAACTTTAAAATACCAATTATTAATAATAATAATAATAATAATAATAATAAACAATTCTCCATCTTTTTTCACACAGAAAAAATAAACTGACAACAAAATAAAATAAACTAATAATAAAATACATGGCTGATTTAATAACAACAACTACAACTAAATAGACTCACTGTTTGCATAAACAAAACAAAATATCCATGACTAAATAATACACAAATAAATCATGATAAAATACATGGCTAAATAATAACTAACTTACAGCTAAATCATGCCGCTGTCTCTTCTTTACACACATATACACAAAGTAAAAAAAACACCCTAATAAAATACAAAATAATTACCGAAAGTTTAAATAAATTAGAACAGCTAAATAATAATAATATTACAGCAGTAACGTTACAACTAAGAATGATACGTCCTAAAAAAAATACAAACAACAAACAAACATATCGAAAGAACATTCAACATGTACTGCTGATGTAGTTTCGCATCGCACGCAGTATGTCTATTTTCTCCTGAGGAGAAATAACTTAAGTGGGAAAAGAAACTAAAATGAACATGAACAGAAGTGAAACTAACAAATATTTTTATATGATTTTTGTTATGTGCTAGTACAGTAGTTACTCTTGTTTGGATCTTACAAAGTTAGCCTAGCAAGCAAGCAAGCAAACACACACACACAGACAGACATGACGCAGCGATTAATTTTTTTTTTTTAAACCCAACAAATACAACGTTTTAAAAACAAAATAAGGAAAAAAACAATACGACTATTTTAAGTATTTATCTTTTAGATTATGTGCTGATTTATCAGTCCTAGAATTGTAGAATTGTAGATAAAGAACTTCGAGTCCGCTTTCCACTCGGTCGTAATGGCGCTGTCAGTGAGACTCGTCTTCAAACTCAAAATAATATATGCCACACCCACCCTAGCCTTAAACCAATGGTATAATGACACGGCCCGTGGTCATTGCAATGACCCAAACACAAAAAAAACAAGATAGCTGATTGGACGGCTGAGAAATGACCTTTTTGTCATCATGAATTTTTCAATGAAATTAGAGCGCGTCTGCTGGAAAGGGTTAAGAGCCCCGTCTGCGTTGGGTGTCGTCTCCGCCCCAGGAGATAAATACGACTGCACATAGGAATAGGCGCCATATTTTCTTTCAGCCTGCCTGAGGAAGGAGTGAACTCTTGAGTTCAGTCATAAACACGGAGATAACTTGATTTAATTCATTTTTTATCTAATTTCATTTCATGTTTTGAAGTTTAGTTTATTTTTTTTAGTGATGACTCTTCTTAGCTTTAGGTTCTGGTTAAGTCTACTCTGCGGCCGTGTGCCCTGTGTGAAGCCAGCGGCTCTCCCGCCCTGTGTGAAGCCAGCGGCTCTCCCGCCCCGTGTGCCCTGTGTGAAGCCAGCGGCTCTCCCGCCCTGTGTGAAGCCAGCGGCTCTCCCGCCCTGTGTGAAGCCAGCGGCTCTCCCGCCCTGTGTGAAGCCAGCGGCTCTCCCGCCTCGTGTGCCCCGTGTGAAGCCAGCGGCTCTCCCGCCCTGTGTGAAGCCAGCGGCTCGCCCGCCTCGTGTGCCCCGTGTGAAGCCAGCGGCTCTCCCACGCTGTGTGAAGCCAGCGGCTCTCCCGCCCCGTGTGAAGCCAGCGGCTCTCACGCCCCGTGTGAAGCCAGCGGCTCTCCCGCCCTGTGTGAAGCCAGCGGCTCTCCCGCGCTGTGTGCCCTGTGTGAAGCCAGCGGCTCTCCCGCCCTGTGTGCCCTGTGTGAAGCCAGCGGCTCTCCCGCCCCGTGTGAAGCCAGCGGCTCTCCCGCCCCGTGTGAAGCCAGCGGCTCTCCCGCCCCGTGTGAAGCCAGCGGCTCTCCCGCCCCGTGTGAAGCCAGCGGCTCTCCCGCCCCGTGTGAAGCTAGCGGCTCTCCCGCCCCGTGTGCCCTGTGTGAAGCCAGCGGCTCTCCCGCCCCGTGTGCCCTGTGTGAAGCCAGCGGCTCTCCCGCCTCGTGTGAAGCCAGCGGCTCTCCCGCCTCGTGTGCCCCGTGTGAAGCCAGCGGCTCTCCCGCCCCGTGTGAAGCCAGCGGCTCTCCCGCCCCGTGTGAAGCCAGCGGCTCTCCCGCCCCGTGTGAAGCCAGCGGCTCTCCCGCCCCGTGTGAAGCCAGCGGCTCTCCCGCCTCGTGTGCCCTGTGTGAAGCCAGCGGCTCTCCCGCCCCGTGTGAAGCCAGCGGCTCTCCCGCCCCGTGTGAAGCCAGCGGCTCTCCCGCCCCGTGTGAAGCCAGCGGCTCTCCCGCCCCGTGTGAAGCCAGCGGCTCTCCCGCCTCGTGTGCCCTGTGTGAAGCCAGCGGCTCTCCCGCCCCGTGTGAAGCCAGCGGCTCTCCCGCCCCGTGTGAAGCCAGCGGCTCTCCCGCCCCGTGTGAAGCCAGCGGCTCTCCCGCCCCGTGTGAAGCCAGCGGCTCTCCCGCCCCGTGTGAAGCCAGCGGCTCTCCCGCGCTGTGTGAAGCCAGCGGCTCTCCCGCCTCGTGTGCCCCGTGTGAAGCCAGCGGCTCTCCCGCCCCGTGTGAAGCCAGCGGCTCTCCCGCCCCGTGTGAAGCCAGCGGCTCTCCCGCCCCGTGTGAAGCCAGCGGCTCTCCCGCCCCGTGTGAAGCCAGCGGCTCTCCCGCCTCGTGTGCCCCGTGTGAAGCCAGCGGCTCTCCCGCCCCGTGTGAAGCCAGCGGCTCTCCCGCCCCGTGTGAAGCCAGCGGCTCTCCCGCCCCGTGTGAAGCCAGCGGCTCTCCCGCCTCGTGTGCCCCGTGTGAAGCCAGCGGCTCTCCCGCCCCGTGTGAAGCCAGCGGCTCTCCCGCCCCGTGTGAAGCCAGCGGCTCTCCCGCCCCGTGTGAAGCCAGCGGCTCTCCCGCCTCGTGTGCCCTGTGTGAAGCCAGCGGCTCTCCCGCCCCGTGTGAAGCCAGCGGCTCTCCCGCCCCGTGTGAAGCCAGCGGCTCTCCCGCCCCGTGTGAAGCCAGCGGCTCTCCCGCCCCGTGTGAAGCCAGCGGCTCTCCCGCCCCGTGTGAAGCCAGCGGCTCTCCCGCCCCGTGTGAAGCTAGCGGCTCTCCCGCCCCGTGTGCCCTGTGTGAAGCCAGCGGCTCTCCCGCCCTGTGTGAAGCCAGCGGCTCTCCCGCCCTGTGTGAAGCCAGCGGCTCTCCCGCCTCGTGTGCCCCGTGTGAAGCCAGCGGCTCTCCCGCCCTGTGTGAAGCCAGCGGCTCTCCCGCCTCGTGTGCCCCGTGTGAAGCCAGCGGCTCTCCCACGCTGTGTGAAGCCAGCGGCTCTCCCGCCCCGTGTGAAGCCAGCGGCTCTCCCGCCCCGTGTGAAGCCAGCGGCTCTCCCGCCCCGTGTGAAGCCAGCGGCTCTCCCGCCCCGTGTGAAGCCAGCGGCTCTCCCGCCCCGTGTGAAGCCAGCGGCTCTCCCGCCCCGTGTGAAGCCAGCGGCTCTCCCGCCCCGTGTGCCCCGTGTGAAGCCAGCGGCTCTCCCGCCCCGTGTGAAGCCAGCGGCTCTCCCGCCCCGTGTGAAGCCAGCGGCTCTCCCGCCCCGTGTGAAGCCAGCGGCTCTCCCGCCCCGTGTGAAGCCAGCGGCTCTCCCGCCCCGTGTGAAGCCAGCGGCTCTCCCGCCCTGTGTGATACGTCCTAAAAAAAATACAAACAACAAACAAACATATCGAAAGAACATTCAACATGTACTGCTGATGTAGTTTCGCATCGCACGCAGTATGTCTATTTTCTCCTGAGGAGAAATAACTTAAGTGGGAAAAGAAACTAAAATGAACACGAACAGAAGTGAAACTAACAAATATTTTTATATGATTTTTGTTATGTGCTAGTACAGTAGTTACTCTTGTTTGGATCTTACAAAGTTAGCCTAGCAAGCAAGCAAGCAAACACACACACACAGACAGACATGACGCAGCGATTAATTTTTTTTTTTTAAACCCAACAAATACAACGTTTTAAAAACAAAATAAGGAAAAAAACAATACGACTATTTTAAGTATTTATCTTTTAGATTATGTGCTGATTTATCAGTCCTAGAATTGTAGAATTGTAGATAAAGAACTTCGAGTCCGCTTTCCACTCGGTCGTAATGGCGCTGTCAGTGAGACTCGTCTTCAAACTCAAAATAATATATGCCACACCCACCCTAGCCTTAAACCAATGGTATAATGACACGGCCCGTGGTCATTGCAATGACCCAAACACAAAAAAAACAAGATAGCTGATTGGACGGCTGAGAAATGACCTTTTTGTCATCATGAATTTTTCAATGAAATTAGAGCGCGTCTGCTGGAAAGGGTTAAGAGCCCCGTCTGCGTTGGGTGTCGTCTCCGCCCCAGGAGATAAATACGACTGCACATAGGAATAGGCGCCATATTTTCTTTCAGCCTGCCTGAGGAAGGAGTGAACTCTTGAGTTCAGTCATAAACACGGAGATAACTTGATTTAATTCATTTTTTATCTAATTTCATTTCATGTTTTGAAGTTTAGTTTATTTTTTTTAGTGATGACTCTTCTTAGCTTTAGGTTCTGGTTAAGTCTACTCTGCGGCCGTGTGCCCTGTGTGAAGCCAGCGGCTCTCCCGCCCTGTGTGAAGCCAGCGGCTCTCCCGCCCCGTGTGCCCTGTGTGAAGCCAGCGGCTCTCCCGCCCTGTGTGAAGCCAGCGGCTCTCCCGCCCTGTGTGAAGCCAGCGGCTCTCCCGCCCTGTGTGAAGCCAGCGGCTCTCCCGCCTCGTGTGCCCCGTGTGAAGCCAGCGGCTCTCCCGCCCTGTGTGAAGCCAGCGGCTCTCCCGCCCTGTGTGAAGCCAGCGGCTCTCCCGCCCTGTGTGAAGCCAGCGGCTCTCCCGCCCCGTGTGCCCTGTGTGAAGCCAGCGGCTCTCCAACCCCGTGTGAAGCCAGCGGCTCTCCCGCCCTGTGTGAAGCCAGCGGCTCTCCCGCCCCGTGTGCCCTGTGTGAAGCCAGCGGCTCTCCAACCCCGTGTGAAGCCAGCGGCTCTCCCGTGCTGTGTGAAGCCAGCGGCTCTCCCGCGCTGTGTGAAGCCAGCGGCTCTCCCGCGCTGTGTGAAGCCAGCGGCTCTCCCGCGCTGTGTGAAGCCAGCGGCTCTCCCGCGCTGTGTGAAGCCAGCGGCTCTCCCGCGCTGTGTGAAGCCAGCGGCTCTCCCGCCCTGTGTGAAGCCAGCGGAATTGATGCTGTTTTGAAGGCAAAGGGTGGTCACACCAAATATGGATTTGATTTAGATTTTTCTTCTGTTCACTCACTTTGCATTTAGTTAATTGATAAATATAATCTATTAACGTGTCTATTTTTGAAAGCATTCTTACTTTACAGCATTTTTTCACACCTGCCTAAAACTTTTGCACAGTACTGTATATATATATATATATATATATATATACACACACACACACACACACACACACACACACACACACACACAGACAGACACACCGGGGGCAGCAGTGTGGAGTAGTGGTTAGGGCTCTGGACTCTTGACCGGAGGGTCGTGGGTTCAATCCCAGGTGGGGACACTGCTGCTGTACCCTTGAGCAAGGTACTTTACCTAGATTGCTCCTATAAAAACACAACTGTATAAATGGGTAATTGTATGTAAAAATAATGTGATATCTTGTAACATAAGAACATAAGAAAGTTTACAAACGAGAGGAGGCCATTCAGCCCATCTTGCTCGTTTGGTTGTTAGTAGCTTATTGATCCCAGAAGCTCATCAAGCAGCTTCTTGAAGGATCCCAGGGTGTCAGCTTCAACAACATTACTGGGGAGTTGGTTCCAGACCCTCACAATTCTCTGTGTAAAAAAGTGCCTCCTATTTTCTGTTCTGAATGCCCCTTTATCTAATCTCCATTTATGACCCCTGGTCCTTTTTTCAAGTCAAAGAAGTCCCCCGGGTTGACATTGTCTATACCTTTTAGGATTTTGAATGCTTGAATCAGATCGCCGCATAGTCTTCTTTGTTCAAGACTGAATAGATTCAATTCTTTTAGCCTGTCTGCATACGACATGCCTTTTAAACCTGTGATAATTCTGGTTGCTCTTCTTTGCTCTTCTTTGTAACAATTGTAAGTCGCCCTGGATAAGGGCATCTGCTAAGAAACAAATAATTGATATATATATATATATATATTAGGACTGCCCAACTAGCCGTAATCCTGATGGAATGGCATGCCTCTGAAGTATGCTGTGATAGCCATGCTGGTTGAGCTTGCCATGGACTTGGTAAAGATCACCAGCTCTGTCACCAGCAAAGCAACCCCAGACCACGACACTGCCTCCTCCATGCTTGACAGTGGGAACCACACATGCAGAACTCATGCGCTCCCCCTCTCTGCGTCTTACAAATACTCGGCGGTTGGACCCAAATATTTCAAATGTTGACTCATCGGTCCATAAGACCGACTTCCACTCCTCAAACGTCCAGTTTCTGTGTCTCTTCCTCTTATTCTGCACTCTTTAACAATGGTTTCTTTGCAGCAATTCTTCCAGTTAGGCCAGCTTCACGCAATCTCCTCTGAACAGTTGATGTTGAAACATCTGTACTTCTAGTAGCATTTAGCTGAGCTTGTATTTCAGGGGCAGTTAATCGCCGGTTTCACAGACTTGTGACTCGAATGAACTTGTTCTCTGATTCTGAGGTCACCCTTGGCCTGCCTGACCTTGTTCGGTCCTCATGAGTGCCAGTTTCTTCAAATCCTTTGATGGTCTTGGCCACAGCAGTTACAGACACTTGCAAAGTTCTTGCGATTTGTCTTAAAGATTGACCTTCATTTCTTAAAGTAATTACAGGCTTTTTTCTTTGCTTAACTGAGTGTATTTTGCCATTTTCTGCTCCCTTACATTCAGAAATGACAAACTTGTGCCTATGCTACCTATATTTATAGTAATCCTGGACCCTCACCTGTTAACAATAATTGGTGACAAAAGGTTAATTAGGTAACATGCTAGTTAACTCGGAGAACATCTAACAAAGACACTTTTATACTTAGGCCAGTGTTCTAACACCGTGTTATACACATTTCAGACTTTTAACTGACTTGGGCTTCAGACTGAAATCCCCTTGCTTTGGGTGACCATTTCATTGAAATTGACAAGATTTACATTTTCATTTAAAAATAAAATTTTTGAATGCAATTCACGGATGATTATCAGCTTATATAAGTACACGTATCATGTAATGAAATATTAAGTGTTTATAGACAAGTTTATACAGTTAAAAGCATAGATAATCATGAAAAACCTGGTTTCAAGCAGGTGTACTCAAACTTTTGACTGATACTGTTTATATAAAAATATAGAGTGCCGTGAAAAAGTATTTGCCCCCTGTCTGATTTTCTGCATTTTTGCACATTTTTCACATTGTATTTGGTCAGGTTTTTGGGGGGGTTGTAGTAGTATATAGAGAGGGTCTGAGAGAAAAATATGACACCAAAGTTTGGTGCTTCTTTCATTTGTTTGGTGTGCAAGGTAATCAAACACGCAAACGTCTTCAGGTGTGAAAAAGTTATTGCCCCCCCCCCAGTTAACGCAACCCAATTAAAGGGATAATTAGGGTCAGCTGTTTGAGTACTTTGGTTAACAACCAGGCCTGATTTGGGCCAGCCCTGCCCAATATAAATCTGGCTAACTCTGGCCCTTACTATCAGAGTGAAGTTGTCAGCACACAGGTTCTAGAGGCACATCATGCCACAAACAAAAGAAATTCCTGAAGACCTCCAGAAAAAGGTTGTTGAGTCTGGAAAGGGTTACAAAGCCATTTCTAAGGCTCTGGGGCTCCACCGAACTACAGTCAGAGCCATATTGTCCAAATGGAGAAAGTTTGGGACAGTAGTGACTCTTCCCAGGAGTGGCCGTCCTGCCGAAATCTCTCCACGAGCAAAACGTAAAATCATCCAGGAAGTCACAAAGAACCCTAGAACAACATCCAGGGATCTGCAGGCCTCTCTCGCCTCGGCTAAGGTCAGTGTTCATGACTCCACCATCAGAAAGACACTGGGCAAAAATGGGACTAGCAAGGCGGAAACCATTGCTCACTAAGAAGAACATGAATGCTCGTCTCAAGTTTGCCAAAAAGCACCTGGATGATCCTCAAGAGTTCTGGAACAATGTTCTATGGACAGATGAGTCAAAAGTTGAACTTTTTGGCCGACATGGGCCCCGTTATGTGTCTGGCGAAAACCAAACACTGCATTCCACAGTAAGAACCTCATACCAACGGTCAAGCACGGTGGTGGTAGTGTCATGGTTTGGGGATGCTTTGCTGCATCAGGACCTGGACGCCTTGCCATCATTGAAGGAACCATTAATTCTGCTCTGTATCAGAGAATTCTACAGGAGAATGTCAGGCCATCTGTCCGTGAGCTGAAGCTGAAGCGCAGCTGGGTCATGCAGCAAGACAATGATCCGAAGCACACAAGCAAGTCTGCATCAGAATGGTTGAAGAACAAGAAAAAGAGACTGGTTCGGTGGAGCCCCAAAACCTTAGAAATGGCTTTGTAACCCTTTCCAGACTGATAGGCATCAACAACTCTTCAGGAATTTCTTTGGTGTCATTTTTTCTCTCAGACTCCCTCTATATACTACTACAAACCACAAAAAATTCTGACCAAATACAATGTGAAAAATGTGCAAAAATGCAGAAAATCAGACGGGGCAAATACTTTCACGGCACTGTATATCGAGGGCCTAAATAGGCGATAACAAATACTGTACAACCACTCCCTCGTTTTATCAGAGGCGTCAGAGCCCAATTTAAGTCCTCTACGCAACCTGCTTTTTCTCATTGTTCGTACGACATTAATGCTTTGTTTTTAATTGTTTTGTATATTGTTGTTTGTGATGTGCAGTACGAAATAAAACTCACAGTAATTCTAAGTGCCGATTGTATACTGCAGGTAAGGCATGTGCAGTTAGACAGTAAAGATGGGGAGCAGACTCCACAGGATAGCGAGGGGCGATATAACGAGGGGTGGGTGTAGTTCCATTTTGTATTGTCAGTTCTTGTTTCTGTGTGGAGTTCATATTGTTCCACATTCCCAGAACTGATTTTGGTTAATAGATTCCTCCGTGTCTGTGAGGGTTGTGTTCATGTGTTTCTCTTTGCTCTGTTTCAGGGTGTGTTTGTGTTGCTTTAGGGTCTCGCAGTACCTGAGGTGTAAATCTGGGTTGTGTGGCTGATGATGTTTTTGATTTGATTCTTGTCTTAGTTTTTTCCTTATTGTTTCACATTCATCATCAAACCATTTTTCTTTGGGTTTGTGCTTCTGATTGTTTTTTACTTGTTCATTTTTTTGAGATTTGCCTTGCTTGCTGTTTGTTCTAATATTTCATTCATGTGTTTAACTGCCAGATTTACTCCTCTCACATTAGGCTGGCACTGTGTGATTTGGAAGGTGTCAGTAAGGTTAGTGATTTCAGGAGAGCCAGTTGCTTTATCGAATTCCTCTGTGCTGTTTGGAGCCCATTTATAAGTATGGTTCAGATGGTACAGCTTGCATGGCTGTATTAGTGTGTTACTGGGCTGTCCTGTTCTTTGTAGGAACACAGTAATTTGACTGTGGTCTGACAGAGGTGTTTGTGGTCTGACAGTGAATGCATTAATAAAGGAGGGGTCCAGGTCAGTGATGGTGTAATCAACTACGCTAGTCCCAAGAGCTGAGCAGTATGTGAATCTCCCTAAAGAGTCCCTCTGATCCTGCCATTAATGATGTACAGACCTGAGGCTTGAAAGAGATGCACTAACTGCCTCCCATTTGTGTTCACAATACAATCAGGGTTGTTTCTGTGGATTGAGGTAGGTGTGAGGTACAGAGGGGTTTGTCCAAATACATGGCTGTTACCTTGTGTGCTTCTACAGTCAGGCCCTGTTCCTGTTCTGGTGTTGAAATCCCCACAGAGCAGCACATTTCCCTGGGTCTGGAAATGGCTGATCTCTGTGTGGAGGGTATGAAAATATTCCTCATTGTAGTTTGGGGATTCAGAGGGAGGGGTGTAGGCTGCACACAGGTGAACGTCAGTTTCACCTGGACTGCGTTTTTGTTTATTTTGAGCCGCGTGTGTGTCTGTCCTTGTTTAATTGAGCCGATGGATTGGGCGAGCTCCCCTCTGTGCCACACTAGTATTGCCCCCGAGTCCCTGCCGTGTGTGACTGTGCTGTGTTTCAGGGAGGGCACTATGATCTCCCTGTAGCCTGAGGGACAGTGAGTGGCACATCTGCACGAAACCACGTCTCTAATAGGATCATAATATCAATATTATTTACATTGAGAACAAACTCAGGGTCTGTGCTCTTCAGCCTGAAGACCGAGGAGTACAGACCCTGGATGTTCAGCAGCTGATTGAAAGAGATCTCAGCTTCTCTTTTTGTTTTTTAAATTTCTATTATTTATAAAAAAACAAACTGCAAATTACAACATTAAGTAAATATGTAGATGTATCTGTGCAGTGATACTGTGTGTGATACACACACACACACACACACACACACACGCACGCGCACACACACACACACACACACACACACACACATTGTTTTTCTTCATATTCATATCCCATTCGTTTCTGGTATTTTCCCAGGTAAACTAGGGTTTCCTGTGTCCTACCCGAGTGCTGCGGGTCAGCAGAGGGTGTTGAGGAGCTGTTTTATCTCACCCAGCTCAGTGGTGGCAGGGGGGCTGGCTGAGCGAGGGCTCCAGCGTAGCTGAGCTGGTGCTGTGGCTGGTTGGTGCTCGGAGGGGCTCTGGGTCTGGCTGGTCCTGGCTGATCTGTGCTGCTCTGGGTTGCAATGGCTCAGACAGTGTTGGGTCGTGCTGTGCTGTGTGGGCGAGGGGTGGGTTGGCCCCTCCCTGGTGTGTGTCCTGTGGCTCCAGGGGGTCTCCTCACTGGTGTGTGTCCTGTGGCTCCAGGGGGTCTCCTCACTGGTGTGTGTCCTGTGGCTCCAGGGGGTCTCCTCACTGGTGTGTGTCCTGTGGCTCCAGGGGGTCTCCTCACTGGTGTGTGTCCTGTGGCTCCAGGGGGTCTCCTCACTGGTTGTATGCTGCGCTGGGGGGGGGGGGGGGGGTCTGGCTGGGCTGCAGCCCATGGCTGTATCCTTGAGGGATTTATCAAAGACCCGGACGCCTTCCTGGTTGAGGTGCACTCTGTCGTACAGCTGCCAGGGGCTCAGTGTGGGGGGGTGTGCCAGGTGGACGCTGGGCATCAGAGCACAGCCCCGGACGATCTCAGCGTTGATATTACTGGTGATGTGTGGGGGGGGTGTCTGCTCTGTGGAAATGACAACTCTGGAGTCTGAACTCCTGCGTGGCTCTCTCTGACACCTTCCTCACTGCTGTGGCCACGTCTCCGCGCTGGCCCAGGGCATTGGTGCCGGTATGCATGGCGATGTGTCGAGGGCTCCCCAGGCTGGTTCGGTTCAGTAGCTGCAGGGCTCTCTAATAGCCTTTTCACACGAGCACACCAGAGCCGAGCCGAGCCCTCGCGGTACAGCTAGTTTCACACGGGTCATTTTGTCGAGCCGAACCGGAACCGTGAAACTCTGGCCTCGTGAGATATCTGGTACTGGCTCTGTGCTGAGCAAGGCTGGGGGCGTGGTTAACTCGTACTGCCTGAAACGATAGAGTCTACCAAAAGATTTCACAGGGATTGAGAAATATGAGACTAAACCGCAGCGCGAAACAGTGCTGTGAAAAAATAAAAATAATAAAACAGGATAAAAAAAAATAAAAGATCATAACAATAAAAGCGTCAGACCGCAAAAAAAGTAAATCTGATGTCTTAATGGACGCAGTTCTTGGTCGCAGACCTGCAGCGACCGGCGCCGATGTGTTGAATTCAGAGACTTGTCTTCTGGAAAGTATTTCTCCTTTAAATTGTTTAACGCTGACAGGGATCATTTCAAACAGAGACAAATCAAACCTTACAGTGTGTGAACTGCAAGGTCTGCCGCTGCTTCATGAATTGGGTTCCATGGATTTATCAGCAACGCTTTATATTACATGACATAAATTAATATTAAATAGATATGCGATAGATATTAAATGAATGTTAAATTAATATTTAATAAATGTGCACTAGCTGGTTTCTTGCTAAATGTTCATCAAATATCGATTGAAAATGTAATGGCACGTCACGTCCATTTATATCACGTTTTGTTACCGTTGAAAATATGTAATAATTTCCCCTTATTGAAAATACAGTTAATCTGACTTGAATGTCAATGGAAAGTAACAAGGAATAATTGAACGTAAATTCAATATGCAATTTAACATTCATTTAATATCAGTTTAATATTAATTTATGCCACGCAATATAAAGCATTATCATTTTTTCTAATGAATAAAGTGATCAGTAATCGCGCATATTATTTTGTGGTTACTTTATAAACCAGACCTTAACAGAAAATAAATAAATAAAGAAATAAGCTCCGTATATTGGAAATGTGCAAAGTATCTGAAAATCACATTCAATTCGGTCATTTTAAAAAATCCCATCTATTAACATTGCATGTATAAAAACAAGCTGTACAGAAAAATCTCTTTAATGTTTCGTTTAGATTTTGTTTTTAATAGGCCTGCTTTAAATCTATTTTTCTGACGTGTTTACTGACATTTTTAAATACTGTCTGTAACTTTTTAAAGTTATTATTAGTAGTAGTTAATCTAACTTTAATAATATGAAATGAAATTATTCGGTTTGTATTTGCAGTCAGCAGCATGTGAAACACAAACCCATATTTGTGTATTCGTGTGAAATCTTTTGGTACTTTATCGTTTGGGACAGTCCGACCTCGGGATCCATTCTCAAAACAAATCCACAGCACTCCTCTGTGCGCGCGTGTCCGTGGAATCTGACGTCACGTTCCACAGGCAGCTGCTTCTTTGAGCTGCAGTGTGAAGGTGCGCCGTGACACCGTCCCGGGTGGGACGCGGGGACGATGACGTTGCGTGTATTTACAGATGCCAAACAAAACTCAGCTCAAGAAGATAATTATAATCAGGATTAAAGTCTGAGATACTCATTCTTTCCTGAGTGTTCTCTTCTTCAAAACACAGTAGATTAAAATAGATTTCAAATGAACAAACACCACACCCTTCTCTCTCCACAAAAACTGCCTCTCCCCTCAACCAGTCAGGTGCCCGTTATCAAGAAATTGACCAAATGGCTTAATGAGACAAAGCTCATTAATTAAATGAGAACCAGGGAATTGCAATAAAAGCACTTAAACAATTAACCAGGTAACTGGTACGAGGCTCTTCTTCATGGAAGGTTTTGGGGTGCTATTCAGCACAGACATGCGCAGTTATATTCTGCGTGCACGATTCATCCTGTAGTTTAGACAGAAGCTGTCGGGCGCTGCTGCGGACACCAAAATAAACTGCATTTCTGATTTAATACTACTACTACTACTGTGAGGTTGCAGATTTCAGAGCTCCTGCAGCAGTGTTTAAAAAACCATTAAAAACAGTTGTTAAAACTTTTTATTTTCTAAATCTTTACATATTTTATGTTTTCTATAGTAGTGCACCTTTTTAGTTAAAAACATTCTGGTGAAGTTGTTTTATTTTTAAATAAAACACTTTATTAGTTTTTCCTTTTATCTCCCTGCACTTGTGCTATAAGCAAGTGCAGGAGAGATTTTTCTTTCTTTGAATTTTCTTTTCTTTTAAAATCACATTTGCACCACACTTTTAATTTTCCCATAAAGGTTTTATTTGTGTCTTTTTATTGATCTTATTTTTATGTAAATAGCTGTTTTAGTTTTTGATTTAAAAATAGTTTTGTTTTAAAAATCCCCCATCTCTGCTGTGTGCAGAGTGGGGGAAGGGCAGGCAGGGAGCACAGGCTGTGTTCTCCTTTGTTTTGCCCTTGGTTTAATTTTTGATTTTTGATTTTCTTTTAAGTTTAAGACTATTTTTTAGTTTTAGACTTTGATTTCTTTTTGAATTTTCCTTTTACCCCTGCACTATTGTAGTGCAGGGGGGTGTCAATTTGTATTTGTTTATTTATTTAAAAATAAATAAATACATTTGTTGAAGAAAAAAAAAAAAAAAAAAAACCTTTGTGTTTTTCATTTTATTTTTATCCTGTTGTTTTAAAAAATAAATAATTTCTTTGTTTGTTTTATTTTTAATTTCACTACTCCTGCACTATTAGAGTGCAGGGGTAGTTATTTTTCATTTATCAAAAAAAAAAAAAAAAAAAAAAATATATATATATATATATATACTAATTTTGTTTTGTTTTAAAAAAACAAAAACAAAAAAAAAACAAAAAAAAACAAAAAAAAAAACTGTGTTCTGTGTGCCCCTGCACTATTGCAGTGCAGGGGTGTGCAAGTCTGTTTGTTTATTTTTAATTATTGTTTGTTTGTTTTTTGAAAAAAGAAATTAGATAAATAAATAAACAAAGACAATAAAATTATGAGTGGGCAAGCTCCACAAGACCCTAAAAAATGGGCAAAGGTGGCTGCAGGGGAGGCTGCAGCCCCTTTTAAAAATATTACCAGGAGGCACGGGGTCAGGTGCCTCCTGAAGGACCCCCTCTCAATCGAGGGCTTTGTCAAGGCCATGGCCAAGGTGGTGGGGCCATCGGCCATCGTGGCGGCCGCGAACACAGCGATTGAGAGGGGTCTCGCGGTGGCGGGGATCTTCATCCCCGTCGAACCGCTCGCGGGCCTGGGCACAAGGGTCGTCCTTTCGAATGTGCCACCTTTTTTGAGGGATGACCTGCTCAGGCCCCACTTGCAAGCCCTGGGGGAGATTAAAACATCTATCCACCCCCTCCCCCTGGGCTGCAAAGACCATGCCCTCCGCCACATCCTGTCCTTCCGCCGCCCGGTGACCATCCACCTGGCGGGGAGGGACACCGCGGAGGGCAGTTTTGTGGTCCCCTTCGAGGGGACCAACTATGTAATCTTTTATTCCTCGGAGGAGGTGCGGTGCTTTCACTGCAAGGAGCTGGGGCACCAAAAAAAGAGGTGCCCCAAGCGCCAGAAAAGCGCAAAACCACCCGCACAAGCACCGCGCCCCTCCGAGTCCACCTCCCCCCCGGGGCCCTCCAAGAGGCCCGCAGAGAAGGGGGGCAAAAAAGTACCCGCCCCCCTCCCAGTAACATCCGGGGGGGAAAGGGAGAGAGGACCCCCGAGGTGGCCGGACCCTCCGCGCCTCTCGAAAGCGCGCGGGGGAGAAGGCCGCCGCAAGAAGGTGGCGGCCAGGTCCACCGGGGAGGCCAAGCGGGGGGAGACGAAGCCCGCCGCCGCACCATCTGGCGGTGGGTCAGGGGGAGTCTCAGAGAAAGGGACTCCCTCGACGGCACCCCCCGCGAGGCAGGGCGGCAAAGCCGCCCGCAAAACCAAGCACCTCATCCCAGGGTACGAGGAGAGAAGCGCTGCCGGAGGTGGGCTCCCCGTTGCCGTGGCAGGGCAGGGGACCTCCTCCGGCAGCCTCAGGGGGAAAAGGAAGGCGCAAGCGCGTCTTCCCACGTGTGCACGCAAGTGCACACGTCTCGGCCTCTTGCTGAAGGTCCCCGGGGGGGCGATAGAGGGCCCCCAAAAAAGAAAAAGACCGCCTCGGCGTCCCCCCTCTACCGGCGACGAGGGCTCCGGCCCTCGTGCTGCCACGGAGGGTGAGAAGGGACCACCCCCCGAGGCGGTCCGGGGCTCCGCAAAGGCAGCGGAGCCCATGGAAGAGGCCCCCGCCAAGAGGCCAAAGGGGAGGGAGGAACCCCTTCGGGTGGATCCCCTCCCCGTCACAAAACAGACCTCGGAAGCCGGCCCGACTCTTCCATCGAGGGGCCGGCCGCAGCGGAGGTCGCCGAGGGGGCGCAGGAGGGGCCCCCGAAAGAACAGCTGCCTCGGGCACCGCCTTCCTCCGACGGCGACACGGGACCTGAAACCTGTGTTGCCGAGGGGGGGGCGGTGGAACTAACTCCCAAGTCAAGCGTGGGCTCCGCGGATAAAGCGGAGCCCATGCAGGCGACCCCCGCCGAGGGGCCGGAGGGGGGGGGGAAGAACCACCCCTTCCACAAAAAGAACTGCCTCGGGCTTCCGCCTCCGTGGAGGAGGCGGATTCGGCTCCCGAGGCAAGCGTGGGCTCCGCAGACAACGCGGAGCCCATGCAAGCGACCCCCGCCGAGGGGTCGGAGGGGGGAGCTGAGCCCCCCCAAACACAACAAGAGCTGCCTCAGACTTCCCTCTCTCGCGGCGACGGGGGTTTCGGCCCTCGTGCTGCCGCGGAGGGGGACGAGAAAACACCCCCTGTGGCAGTGGCGGGCTCTGCGGAGCCCGCGCTTACATTGGTCTCCGGAGCGCGGAAGGGAGGGGAAGAACCAAAGAGGGCAGAAGGTGGTGCCCTCGCGGTAGATCCCCTCCCCGAAGTGCAACGGGGCCAAGAAACCGGTCCCCGACCCAGCATCGAGGGACCGGTTCCAGTCACCGAGGGGGTGCGGGAGGAGCCCCTGAAAGACCATGCGGAGGAAGGGGAAGGACCCGAAAGGGTGTATCCCCTTTCTCTAGGGGAGGGAGGGGAAGGACCCGAGAGGGTGGATCCCCTTCCTCCGAGGGCCAAGGACGGGCCTGAGACCGTGCCTCGGCCCTCAGATCGGGAACGAGACCATCCAGCTCGGCGGCGTACGCCGAGCGCCCGTCTGCGCCCCCTAAATCGAGGGTGCAGACGGTCCGCGCGGAGAAACGGTGAAATTGAAAATAAAACGCAACGCACTCACTCACCAACGTGAGTGCGTTGTGCTTCTCCATCGCGAGGGGGGCGATGGAGAACCGGAGGAGAGGGAGGAGGAGGCTCGGAGAGTCTGTCCGCCCCTTCTCCGGACATCCCTGCGGCGGAGCTCCTGGATTTCTTGGAGGCCACCATCCACCGCAGGGACAAGGTCCAGCTGGCCCTGGACAAATGGGGGGTTTTCCAGAAGATCCTACTCTGTGAGATCCTTCCTCAGGGCCAGCCACGCCAGCAAAACTTCGGGCACGTACGTGCACATACGTGCCCGAAAGTTTCACGACCAGTTGGTGAACTTCGGGAGATCTCAGGATCTCCTGTGAGTGTCGCCAACTAAACCTGACAGAGGACAATGTATCGCATCGGGACCGTGAATGTCAACGGATGCAAGGACCATTTCCGCAGGGCCCAGGTAATCTCCTTCCTGAAAAAAGGGGGTTACTCTGTGTGCTTCCTGCAGGAAACCCACTCCACCCCGCAGGCCGAGGCCAACTGGCTGCTGGAGTGGGGGGGGGGAAAGAGTGTCGTTCAGCCACCTCACCGAGTCATCTTGTGGGGTGGCGACGCTCTTCTCCGGGTCCTTTGTTCCCACGGTGCTCGATGTGGTCAACGTCGTGCCGGGCCGTCTGTTGCACCACCGGATCCGGGACGGGGACGCTACCATTCACCTGGTGAACGCGTACGCCCCGTCCACGGGTCCGGCGAGGGTCCAGTTTTTCCGCCGGATGTCGGCCCACCTGAACACCATCGGCGCCGACGAGCTCGTGGTTCTCGGGGGGGGATTTCAACTGCACCCTCGAGGCCGCGGACCGGGTGGGGCGCGAGCCCTACCCGCTCTCGTCGGCCGCCCTGAGAGAGCTGATCGCTCGGCTCTCTCTGGTCGACATCTGGCGGTGGCAACACCCGGACGCCTCGGCCTTCACCTTCACCCGGGTGAGGGAGGGGCGGTTGTCTCAGTCCCGGATCGACAGGTTCTACGTATCGCAGAACCACGCTCATTGCGTTCGCTCCTCCGACATCAGGCCGGCGCCGTTCACGGACCACAACCTTGTGGCCGTGACGGTGGCCGTGGTGCCAGCTAGGCATTCCTCAGCCTACTGGCACTTTAACAACAGCCTGTTGGAGGACGAGCGCTTTGAGCGGTCTTTCCGGGACTTTTGGACGGTCTGGCACGGCAGGCGATCTCGCTTCCCCACCTGGCGTCAGTGGTGGGACGTGGGGAAAGCGCAGATCAAGGTCCTCTGTCAGGAGTACACGAGGGGCGCGAGCAGGCGGAGGGACTCGCGGATCGAGCGGCTGGAAAGGGAGCTGCTCGATCTGGAGAGCCGCCTGGCTCGCGGGGACCAACTCGAGCAGAGCGTGTACGAGGAGAAGAAGTGCACCCTGCGGGACCTGCAGCTCCAGCGGTCCCGGGGGGCGTTTGTGCGCTCGCGCGTCCAGTTCCTCCGGGAGATGGACCGCGGCACACACTTCTTCTACGCGTTGGAGAAAAAGAAGGGAGACCGTAAGAACATCACCTGCCTCCTGGCGGACGACGGCTCCCTTCTGACGGATCCGGAGAGCGTGAACGAGAGGGCCAGGGCCTTCTACTCGGCCCTCTTCTCTCCGGATCCCGTCGACTCCGACGCGTGCAGGGTTCTGTGGGATGGGCTTCCCACGGTCGGCGAGAGCGTCCGGGACGAGTTCGAGGGCCAGCTGACCCTGGCCGAGCTCTCCGACGCCCTCGGTCAGATGCCCTATAACAAATCACCGGGCATCGACGGGCTGACCGTGGAGTTCTACAAGAAGTTTTGGGACTTGCTGGGGCCCGCCTTTGCGCGGGTCCTGGCGGAAGCCTATGAGACTAGATGCCCCTTTCGATGAGGCGGGCGGTCATCACGCTTCTGCCCAAGAAAGGGGATCTCCGCTGCCTGAAGAACTGGCGCCCGGTCTCGCTGCTATGCACGGACTATAAAATCGTGGCCAAGGCCGCCTCCCTGAGGCTCAAGTCCGTGCTGGCAGACGTGATCCACCCCGACCAGTCCTACACGGTCCCGAACCGGACGATTTTCGATAACATCTTTCTGGTTCGGGACCTCCTGCACTACTGCAGGAGGACCGGTCGGTCGGTCGCCTTCCTGTCACTGGATCAGGAGAAGGCGTTCGACCGGGTGGATCACGAGTATCTCTTCGGAACCCTGCGAGCGTTCGGATTCGGGCCGCGCTTCGTCGGCCTGTTCCGGATGCTCTACGCCTCTGCCGAGTGCCTCGTGAAGGTCAACTGGTCCCTGACCGCGCCCCTCGCGTTTGGGAGAGGAGTGCGTCAGGGCTGCCCTCTGTCCGGACAACTGTACGCGCTGTGCATCGAGCCCTTCCTCTGCCTCCTTCGCAGGAGGCTCACGGGGTTGACGCTCGGCGCGTCGGACACGAGGGTGGTCCTGTCGGCCTACGCCGACGACGTGCTCCTGGTGGCCTCCGACCCGGTCGACCTGGAGAGGATGCGGAGCTGCCAGAGCGTCTACTCTGCCGCTTCCTCTGCCAGGATCAACTGGGACAAGTGCTCCGGGTTACTGGTGGGTCCCTGGCGGGTGGACTCCCTCCCTGTCGCGCTCCAGCAGTTCAAGTGGAGCGTGGACAGTTTTAAATATCTGGGAGTCCACCTGAGCCCCGCGGAGACCTCGGTCGCAGCCAACTGGGTGGAGTTGGAGGACAAGGTGGCTGCTAGGCTGAGGTCGTGGTCAGGTCTGCTGAAACTGCTTTCCTTCAGGGGACGGGCTTTAGTGATAAACCAGCTGGTGGCGTCGATGCTCTGGCATCGACTCACCGTCCTGAGCCCGCCCCCTGAGTTTGTGTCCAGGGTCCAGAGGAAGCTGACGGACTTCTTCTGGGCCGGAAAGCACTAGGTCTCTGCGGCGGTTCTGAGCCTCCCTCTGGCCGAGGGAGGGCAAGGGTTGGTGTGCATCAAGAGCCAGGTGCACACCTTCCGCCTCCAGACGCTGCAGAGATTCCTGTACGCAGACCCGGCCCCGCAGTGGTGCACACTGGCGTCGCTCCTGTTAGGCCAGCTGCACGACCTGGGCTACGACCGGCAGCTCTTTTGGATCGACCTCCGGGGAATCCGTCTCCCCGAGCTGGCGGCCTTTTACCAGGACCTGCTCAGGACCCGGAGCATGTTTAACGTCGGCCGAGACGCCGTTCCGACCGAGGGCGAGGGACTCCTGCTGGAGCCCCTGCTGCACAACCCCCACCTGGGTGCGCAGGCGTTGGAGTCCCCCTCGGTGCGGCGCGCGCTGATCTCGGCCAAGGTGACCAGAGTCTGGGATCTCCTGGATCGCGAGCTGTCGGAGTGGCTGACCCCAGAGTCGCTCGTCGCCAGGGCGGCTCGGGCGACCGTCAGGACGGCCGGCCGCGCGATCCGGGAGTGCAAAGCAGCGTTGCACCCAGACTCTGTCAGGTATCTCGAGGGAGTTCTCAGGACCGGGGAGCCATCTTCCATCCCCCCCCTGCCCCCGGCTCTCCGGTCCTGCTGATCGAACCCAAGGCCCGAGCCCCCCCTCGGCCTCCCCTCGAGAACAACCTGAGCAGGATCTCGCGGTTCTCCTCCGATCGGCGTCGAGGGGGACCCTGTACGCGATGACGCTCCACACCCTCCACTTCCTCACCCTCGTCTCCCGCCGAGACACCGCTTGGCGGGAGATCCTCCGACCACTGGAGAAGGTCGGTCCCCAGTGGGAGGCCCTGTACTCCCCGCTGGTCTCCAGGGGAGCTGGGGACTTGGGGTGGAGGGTCCTGCACGGAGCGCTCGCGTCAGGAGAGATCCTGCGTCACTTTACCGACTCGGACGCCGCATGCCCTTTCTGTGGTCAGTCCGAGTCGGTAAGTCATATTTATTTTTTGTGCGCCAGGCTGCAGCCGTTTTTTCTTTTATTGAAAAACCTTTTGCTGCAGTTCTGGCTGCATTTCTCCCCAACCCTCCTCATTTTCGGGCACCCTGTTCATGGCTCCACCAAGAAGAGGGACCTCCTCGTGAATCTGCTCCTGGCTCTTGCTAAACTGGCAATTTACAAGACCAGGAAGCGTAAGATGATCGGGGAGGGTCTCTTTGATTGTTGGGCCATGTTCAGGGCCCTTCTCCGTTCAAGGATTAAGTTAGAGCACGCCCACGCGGAGTCCGCTGGCGACATGGCCACCTTTGTCGACCGGTGGGCTCTAGGGGGTGTGCTCTGTTCCACCCCCCCTTTTGTTATAAACATTTAATTTACAGTCCTTTTTTCTGGTCTTTTCATTTAATTAGTTAAGGCCTAGTTCTTGTTGGCACCCCTATTTTAGGGGTGCTAAATTGAATTTTTTCTCCGGCCGCCTTTGGGGTGGTCGGTGTAGTCCGGCCTACTAGGCCTTAAATAGGACTACTACTACTACTACTAATAATAATAATAGTTTTATTATTATTATTATTGTTTCCTATGTGAGACAATTTCTGCAAATGTCTGTTCAGAATTGTGAATTGTGTAATCATTTCTGTGATCGCAGAGTTGGGGAATCCTGGTAGGATTGGTGATTAAACCTGTTCATTTATCATTAATAATAGTGTCGTGTTGGATGTTCAGATGTACGCAGAATCAAATAAAGTAGGTCAATAGAACACGTTCTTATGACGCACTGTTTCATACGTGCTGACATTCTGACAATTAAATATAGTTCAGTATTGAACACTTGATTTGGTGTGTTTGATGTTTATAAATAAGGGTTAAATTAACGTTTGGGGAGGGGCGGGCTCATCTTCCTCTTCCTCCGCCACTGGTTAAGGTCATGTGATTGCTCTGCTTCAGATGTAAACAGTGTGTTCAGTATTAATAAAATTACAATATGTCGAGTCCGCTTCCAAAGAATACGTTTTGCAAAGTATAAAGAACACAACAGCAGCTGCAGGAGTTTGAATGCGTTTGTACCGCGGGCTCAGCTTTGAGGAGCTGGAATGGGTTTGTACCGCGGGCTCAGCTTTGAGGAGCTGGAATGGGTTTGTACCGCGGGCTCAGCTTTGAGGAGCTGGAATGGGTTTGTACCGCGGGCTCAGCTTTGAGGAGCTGGAATGGGTTTGTACCGCGGGCTCAGCTTTGAGGAGCTGGAATGGGTTTGTACCGCGGGCTCAGCTTTGAGGAGCTGGAATGGGTTTGTTCTTTTGTAGAAACGTTTTCATACTAACTCCTGTACTTGATAACATTCATTTAAAAATTCAATTGATGTCTCTGATTAATACGTTTTTGTGACTAATTAGCTGTTAACATTTAAAACATTGAGTACTCTGATGTGTGTTTCAATATTAACTAAATCAAGTTATTAATCAGACTCATACATCTCGTTACACACCGGTAACTGATTTATTAAAATGTTTGGATATGCTGCTATTTTATTGATTACTGGCTCGTTCACAGTTTTTCAGATTTCGCTGCAGATGGATTTATTTTCTGGATTTAAGTTTTATTTTTGGTTCAGTGCCGCAGCTTCGCTCCGCAGGTTTGTTTTTTTTTGGGGGGGGGGGGGGGGGGGTTGCAAGTTGTATTTCGTTGTTCGCGGCTCTCGTTTCCCTCTCTGTTGTGCGCGGCTCTCGTTTCCCTCTCTGTTGTTCGTGGCTCTCGTTTCCCTCTCTGTTGCGTGGCTCTCGTTTCCCTCTCTGTTGTGCGCGGCTCTCGTTTCCCTCTCTGTTGTTCGTGGCTCTCGTTTCCCTCTCTGTTGCGTGGCTCTCGTTTCCCTCTCTGTTGTGTGCGGCTCTCGTTTCCCTCTCTGTTGCGCGGCTCTCGTTTCCCTCTCTGTTGTTCGTGGCTCTCGTTTCCCTCTCTGTTGCGTGGCTCTCGTTTCCCTCTCTGTTGTGTGCGGCTCTCGTTTCCCTCTCTGTTGCGCGGCTCTCGTTTCCCTCTGTTGTGTGCGGCTCTCGTTTCCCTCTCTCTTGTGTGCGCGGCTCTCGTTTCCCTCTCTTGTGTGCGGCTCTCGTTTCCCTCTGTTGCGCGGCTCTCGTTTCCCTCTCTGTTGCGCGGCTCTCGTTTCCCTCTCTGTTGTGCGGCTCTCGTTTCCCTCTGTTGTGTGCGGCTCTCGTTTCCCTCTGTTGCGCGGCTCTCGTTTCCCTCTGTTGTGCTCGGCTCTCGTTTCCCTCTGTTGTGCTCGGCTCTCGTTTCCCTCTCTGTTGCGCGGCTCTCGTTTCCCTCTCTTGCGCGGCTCTCGTTTCCCTCTCTGTTGTGCGCGTCTTTCGTTTCCGTCTCTGTTGCACGGCTCTCGTTTCCCTCTGTTGCGCGGCTCTCGTTTCCCTCTCTGCTGTGCGCGGCTTTCGTTTCCCTCTCTGTTGCACGGCTCTCGTTTCCCTCTGTTGCGCGGCTCTCGTTTCCCTCTCTGTTGTGTGCGGCTCTCGTTTCCCTCTCTGTTGTGCGCGGCTCTCGTTTCCCTCTCTGTTGTGCGCGGCTCTCGTTTCCCTCTCTGTTGCGCGGCTCTCGTTTCACTCTTTGTTGTGCGGCTCTCGTTTCCCTCTCTGTTGCGCGGCTCTCGTTTCCCTCTCTGTTGTGCGCGGCTCTCGTTTCCCTCTTTGTTGTGCGGCTCTCGTTTCCCTCTCTGTTGCGTGGCTCTCGTTTCCCTCTCTGTTGCGCGGCTCTCGTTTCCCTCTCTGTTGCGCGGCTCTCGTTTCCCTCTCTGTTGTGCTCGGCTCTCGTTTCCCTCTTTGTTGCGCGGCTCTCGTTTCCCTCTCTGTTGCGTGGCTCTCGTTTCCCTCTTTGTTGCGCGGCTCTCGTTTCCCTCTGTTGCGCGGCTCTCGTTTCCCTCTCTGTTGTGCTCGGCTCTCGTTTCCCTCTTTGTTGCGCGGCTCTCGTTTCCCTCTCTGTTGCGTGGCTCTCGTTTCCCTCTCTGTTGCGCGGCTCTCGTTTCCCTCTGTTGCGCGGCTCTCGTTTCCCTCTCTGTTGTGCGCGGCTCTCGTTTCCCTCTTTGTCGCGCGCGGCTCTTGTTTCCCTCTGTTGCGCGCGGCTCTCGTTTCCCTCTGTTGCGCGTGGCTCTCGTTTCCCTCTCTGTTGCGCGGCTCTCGTTTCCCTCTCTGTTGCGCGGCTCTCGTTTCCCTCTCTGTTGCGTGCGGCTCTCTTTTCCCTCTCTGTTGCGCGGCTCTCGTTTCCCTCTCTGTTGTGCGCGGCTCTCGTTTCCCTCCTTGTTGCGCGGCTCTCGTTTCCCTCTGTTGCGTGCGGCTCTCGTTTCCCTCTCTGTTGTGCAGCTCTCGTTTCCCTCTCTGTTGTGCGGCTCTCGTTTCCCTCTTGCGCGGCTCTCGTTTCCCTCTGTTGTGCGGCTCTCGTTTCCATCTCTGTTGAGTGGCTCTCGTTTCCCTCTCTGTTGTGAGGCTCTCGTTTCCCTCTCTGTTGCGCGGCTCTCGTTTCCCTCTCTGTTGTGCGCGGCTCTCGTTTCCCTCTTTGTTGTGCGGCTCTCGTTTCCCTCTTTGTTGTGCGGCTCTTGTTTCCCTCTCTGTTGCGTGGCTCTCGTTTCCCTCTCTGTTGCGTGGCTCTCGTTTCCCTCTCTGTTGCGTGGCTCTCGTTTCCCTCTCTGTTGCGCGGCTCTCGTTTCCCCCTCTGTTGTGCTCGGCTCTCGTTTCCCTCTTTGTTGTGCGGCTCTCGTTTCCCTCTCTGTTGTGTGGCTCTCGTTTCCCTCTCTGTTGCGCGGCTCTCGTTTCCCTCTCTGTTGTGCTCGGCTCTCGTTTCCCTCTTTGTTGCGCGGCTCTCGTTTCCCTCTCTGTTCCGTGGCTCTCGTTTCCCTCTCTGTTGCGCGGCTCTCGTTTCCCTCTCTGTTGTGCTCGGCTCTCGTTTCCCTCTTTGTTGCGCGGCTCTCGTTTCCCTCTCTGTTCCGCGGCTCTCGTTTCCCTCTCTGTTGCGCGGCTCTCGTTTCCCTCTCTGTTGCGAGGCTCTCGTTTCCCTCTCTGTTGAGTGGCTCTCGTTTCCCTCTCTGTTGAGTGGCTCTCGTTTCCCTCTCTGTTGTGAGGCTCTCGTTTCCCTCTCTGTTGTGCGCGGCTCTCGTTTCCCTCTCTGTTGTGCGCGGCTCTCGTTTCCCTCTTTGTTGTGCGGCTCTCGTTTCCCTCTTTGTTGTGCGGCTCTCGTTTCCCTCTCTGTTGCGTGGCTCTCGTTTCCCTCTCTGTTGCGTGGCTCTCGTTTCCCTCTCTGTTGCGCGGCTCTCGTTTCCCTCTCTGTTGTGCTCGGCTCTCGTTTCCCTCTCTGTTGCGTGGCTCTCGTTTCCCTCTCTGTTGCGTGGCTCTCGTTTCCCTCTCTGTTGTGTGCGGCTCTCGTTTCCCTCTCTGGTGTGCGGCTCTCGTTTCCCTCTCTGTTGCGTGGCTCTCGTTTCCCTCTCTGTTGCGTGGCTCTCGTTTCCCTCTCTGTTGCGCGGCTCTCGTTTCCCTCTCTGTTGTGCGCGGCTCTCGTTTCCCTCTCTGTTGTGCGCGGCTCTCGTTTCCCTCTCTGGTGCGCGGCTGTCGTTTCCCTCTCTGTTGCGCGGCTCTCGTTTCCCTCTTTGTTGCGCGGCTCTCGTTTCCCTCCCTGTTGCGCGGCTCTCGTTTCCCTCATTGTTGTGCGGCTCTTGTTTCCCTCTGTTGCGCGGCTCTCGTTTCCCTCTCTGTTGTGCGCGGCTCTCGTTTCCCTCTCTGTTGTGCGGCTCTCGTTTCCCTCTCTGTTGTGCTGCTCTCGTTTCCCTCTGTTGTGCGGCTCTTGTTTCCCTCTCTGTTGTGCGGCTCTCGTTTCCCTCTCTGTTGTGCGGCTCTCGTTTCCCTCTCTGTTGTGCTGCTCTCGTATCCCTCTCTGTTGCGCGGCTCTCGTTTCCCTCTCTGTTGCGCGGCTCTCGTTTCCCTCATTGTTGTGCGGCTCTTGTTTCCCTCTGTTGCGCGGCTCTCGTTTCCCTCTCTGTTGTGCGCGGCTCTCGTTTCCCTCTCTGTTGTGCGGCTCTCGTTTCCCTCTCTGTTGTGCGGCTCTCGTTTCCCTCTCTGTTGTGCGGCTCTCGTTTCCCTCTCTGTTGTGCGGCTCTCGTTTCCCTCTCTGTTGTGCGCGGCTCTCGTTTCCCTCTCTGTTGTGCGCGGCTCTCGTTTCCCTCTCTGGTGTGCGGCTCTCGTTTCCCTCTCTGTTGTGTGCGGCTCTCGTTTCCCTCTCTGTTGTGTGCGGCTCTCGTTTCCCTCTCTGTTGTGCGGCTCTCGTTTCCCTCTCTTGCGCGGCTCTCGTTTCCCTCTCTGTTGCGCGGCTCTCGTTTCCCTCTCTGTTGCGCGGCTCTCGTTTCCCTCTCTGTTGCGCGGCTCTCGTTTCCCTCTCTGTTGCGCGGCTCTCGTTTCCCTCTCTGTTGTGTGCGGCTCTCGTTTCCCTCTCTGTTGCGCGGCTCTCGTTTCCCTCTCTGTTGCGCGGCTCTCGTTTCCCTCTCTGTTGCGCGGCTCTCGTTTCCCTCTCTGTTGCGCGGCTCTCGTTTCCCTCTGTTGCGTGCGGCTCTCGTTTCCCTCTCTGTTGTGCGGCTCTCGTTTCCCTCTCTTGCGCGGCTCTCGTTTCCCTCTCTGTTGCGCGGCTCTCGTTTCCCTCTCTGTTGTGCTCGGCTCTCGTTTCCCTCTCTTGCGCGGCTCTCGTTTCCCTCTCTGTTGCGCGGCTCTCGTTTCCCTCTCTGTTGCGCGGCTCTCGTTTCCCTCTCTGTTGCGCGGCTCTCGTTTCCCTCTCTGTTGCGCGGCTCTCGTTTCCCTCTCTGTTGCGCGGCTCTCGTTTCCCTCTCTGTTGTGCTCGGCTCTCGTTTCCCTCTCTTGCGCGGCTCTCGTTTCCCTCTCTGTTGCGCGGCTCTCGTTTCCCTCTCTGTTGCGCGGCTCTCGTTTCCCTCTCTGTTGCGCGGCTCTCGTTTCCCTCTCTTGCGCGGCTCTCGTTTCCCTCTCTGTTGCGCGGCTCTCGTTTCCCTCTCTGTTGCGCGGCTCTCGTTTCCCTCTCTGTTGCGCGGCTCTCGTTTCCCTCTCTGTTGCGCGGCTCTCGTTTCCCTCTCTGTTGTGTGCGGCTCTCGTTTCCCTCTCTGTTGCGCGGCTCTCGTTTCCCTCTCTGTTCCGCGGCTCTCGTTTCCCTCTCTGTTGCGCGGCTCTCGTTTCCCTCTGTTGCGTGCGGCTCTCGTTTCCCTCTCTGTTGTGCGGCTCTCGTTTCCCTCTCTTGCGCGGCTCTCGTTTCCCTCTCTGTTGCGCGGCTCTCGTTTCCCTCTCTGTTGTGCTCGGCTCTCGTTTCCCTCTCTTGCGCGGCTCTCGTTTCCCTCTCTGTTGCGCGCATTCCTCTTTTCTGTGCGTTACAGTTCAGCGTGAGAGGTAACGGCTGCACGGTTTAGTTACACAGTGTTCAGAAATTCGGATTTCAGAGTCATGTTTTTGTGCGCGTTGTTCTGGTTTTACTCAAAGTGATTCCTGCTCTGGTATTTATGAATGGGAATAATAAGAGACAGGCACTTCTCTCGTGTTTGATGAGCAAGAAAAATAGTGGCGTTTCTAAAATGTTCAATTATACAAAGGTACCTAATTTAAAGGTTTGATTAAAAAAAATGACTCTGTAGTTTTTGCAATTCGTTTTATTTATTAAATTAATTTCCCTCAGTGCATATTCTATGTGATTTCCATCTTTCACAATATGTATTCAGATGAGTAAAGGACAGTTTAGATTTGGTTTATTTATAGTGTTACAGGTTTAAACATATCAAATGTTTTTAATTTGACATTTTCCCAAGGAGTGCGGAACCCCTGGTGTATCCCGCGGCTCACTGCGTTCACTGTGGTTTCCATGACAACAAAACACTGCTACAATTCCAAATTCGAAACACTGCTACAATTCCAACTGCGATTCCAAACTGCAGCTTGAGTTCATCCTGTCGATTTAAGAGACTTTACTGTACGAGGCGATCTCGGGGTTTAGTTAATATTTATATCTAGTAAATATTATTTCAAGATTCATTTTAATTGAGGTAAGAGGCTCAGCTTCTGCCTTTGTCACCTTTCTTTCTTTCTTTCTTTCTTTCTTTCGTTCCTCTTTTATATTATTTTATACTAATAATACTGCTCATAATAATAATAATAATAATAATAATAATAATAATAATAATAATAATAATCTGTCTTGGACGTCATTTTAAGGTTATTTTAGGTTGTGGTTTGGCTGGTTAAGAAAATGTCCTGTTAGGCCAGTTTTTTTTTTTTTAAACCCTTTTTGTGTAAATAATAATAATAATAATAATAATAATAATAATAATAATAATAATAATAATAGTAATAATAGTAATAATGTCTCTTCTCTGCTCCACAGTTGGTGTGACTCTGGACCCTGATACAGCACACCCCCTGCTCATCCTGTCTGCGGAGGGGAAACAAGTGAGAAAGCAAGTGACACTGCAGGATCTCCCTCACAATCCAGAGAGATTTAATTACAAGCCCTGTGTGCTGGGCAGGGAGAGCTTCACCTCGGGGAGACGCTACTGGCAGGTGCAGGTGGGGGGGAATACATCGTGGATATTAGGAGTCAGCAGAGAGTCTGCCGAGAGGAAGGGGCGGATCAACATGACCCCCCAGCAGGGTTACTGGACAGTGGGGTGGAGTGGAGGTTGGTTCACTGCTCTCTCTGACCACTGGGCCCCCCTCCCCCGGAACCTGAAGCCCCAGAAGCTGGGGGTGTATCTGGATTATGAGGAAGGGCAGCTCTCCTTTTACAATGTGGAGACCAGATCTCACATCTACACTTTCACTGACATGGAGTTCAATCCCAATGAGAAACTCTATCCACTCTTCTATACTGGGGACAATGATACAGCCCTTGTGCTGGAGTCCCCTGACCCTGACCCTGTCAGCGCTGCAGATTAAACACACATTGCTGTCTGAACCAGGAAACTATTCAAACAGCTCAGACAATCTCCTCTTCACTTTCACTGACACTCTCTCTGCACTCTTCTGGGCTGATGAGAAGAAATCCTCTCTCTTCCACCCTCTTACCCTGAGCCCCTCCTCTTTATTTCTCAACACCCCCTTTCCTACTCTCCCTTCCTGTCTCTCTCTCTCTTTACCTCCACCTCTCCTTATCTCTCTTTCTCTCCTCTCTCCCTCCCCTATGGCTCCTCTCTCTCTTTCCCTTCCCTCTGATATGTTAATCCCCTCCCTTTCCCACTCCCTCTCTCAACCCTGCCTTCTCTACTCTCCCTCTCTCCTCCATCCTCTCTACTCTCCCTCTCTCCACCCTGCGTTCTCTACTCTCCCTCTCACCTCCATCCTCTCTACTCTCCCTCTCTCCACCCTGCCTTCTCTACTCTCCCTCTCCTCCCTGCCCTCTCCACTCTCCCTCTCTCCTCCATCCTCTACTCTCCCTCTCTCCTCCCTGCCTTCTCTACTCTCCCTCTCTCCACCCTGCCTTCTCTACTCTCCCTCTCTCCTCCATCCTCTCTACTCTCCCTCTCTCCACCCTGCGTTCTCTACTCTCCCTCTCTCCACCCTGCGTTCTCTACTCTCCCTCTCTCCTCCATCCTCTCTACTCTCCCTCTCTCCTCCCTGCCTTCTCTACTCTCCCTCTCTCCACCCTGCGTTCTCTACTCTCCATCTCACCTCCATCCTCTCTACTCTCCCTCTCCTCCCTGCCCTCTCCACTCTCCCTCTCTCCTCCATCCTCTCTACCCTCCCTCTCTCCTCCCTGCCTTCTCTACTCTCCCTCTCTCCACCCTGCCTTCTCTACTCTCCCTCTCTCCTCCATTCTCTCTACTCTCCCTCTCTCCACCCTGCGTTCTCTACTCTCCCTCTCACCTCCATCCTCTCTACTCTCCCTCTCCTCCCTGCCCTCTCCACTCTCCCTCTCTCCTCCATCCTCTCTACTCTCCCTCCTCCCTGCCCTCTCCACTCTCCCTCTCCTCCATCCTCTCTACTCTCCCTCTCTCCACCCTACCTTCTCTACTCTCCCTCTCTCCACCATCCTCTCTACTCTCCCTCTCTCCTCCCTGCCCTCTCTACTCTCCCTCTCCACCCTGCCCTCTACTCTCCCTCTCTCCTCCATCCTCTCGTCTCTCCCTCTCTCCTCTGCCCTCTCTACTCTCCCTCTCTTCTCCCTTCCCTCTCTACTCTCCCTCTCTCCTCCATCCTCTCTACTCTCCCTCTCTCCTCCATCCTCTCTACACTCCCTCTCTCCTCCATCCTCTCTACTTCCTCCCTCTCTCCTCCATCCTCTCTACTCTCCCTCTCTCCTCCATCCTCTCTACTCTCCTTCTCTCCTCCATCCTCTCTACACTCCCTCTCTCCTCCATCCTCTCTACTCCCTCCCTCTCTCCTCCATCCTCTCTACTCTCCCTCTCTCCACCCTGCCTTCTCTACTCTCCCTCTCTCCTCCATCCTCTCTACTCTCCCTCTCTCCTCCCTGCCTTCTCTACTCTCCCTCTCTCCACCCTGCCTTCTCTACTCTCCCTCTCTCCTCCATCCCTCTACTCTCCCTCTCTCCACCCTGCGTTCTCTACTCTCCCTCTCTCCTCCATCCTCTCTACTCTCCCTCTCTCCTCCATCCTCTCTACTCTCCCTCTCTCCTCCATCCTCTCTACTCTCCCTCTCTCCTCCATCCTCTCTACTCTCCCTCTCTCCACCCTGCCTTCTCTACTGTCCCTCTCTCCTCCATCCTCTCATCTCTCCCTCTCTCCTCTCTGCCCTCTCTACTCTCCCTCTCTTCTCCCTTCCCTCTCTACTCTCCCTCTCTCCACCCTGCCTTCTCTACTCTCCCTCTCTCCTCCATCCTCTCTACTCTCCCTCTCTCCCTCTCTCCTCTCTCCTCCCTGCCCCCTCTAATTTTGTACTGTGATATTTTGTAACAGCTGTAAGTCTCACTGGATAAGGGTGTCTGCTAAGAAATAAATAATGATAAAAGACTTTCTAGACGATAGATGAATGCATTATTTTCCATGTAATCAATATTTACACTGAAGCTGAGATGCTCCCTGAATATTATTCATTGCTAAACTTAGTGACCTGATTTCTGCTATTTTGATATGAATCTTCTGTTCTGTTTTTGTAGCGCATCTATTTTCTATCTTTCTTGATAAAATGTATAAAAGATATAACGGTGTTGTGTGATTTACTGCTCAATTGTTTACCTCGGCAATCTTGAACTCGTAAAAAGAAAGACATTCATGACAGCAGAGTGCTGATTAAATGAGACCATTACACATATGAATGAATTGTATCCTTAAACTGGACATTTTAATTGTGATTCTTCACACATAACTCTCAACAATAACAAGCCTGTTGGGACCATGAGCAGATTCTTCACAGAGACACTGTGCTCTAGTCTAGCTGCTATAGTCAATCAAACACTGTGCTCTAGTCTAGCTGCTATAGTCAATCAAACACTGTGCTCTAGTCTAGCTGCTATAGTCAATCAAACACTGCTCTAGTCTAGCTGCTATAGTCAATCAAATACTGTGCTCTAGTCTAGCTGCTATAGTCAATCAAACACTGCTCTAGTCTAGATGCTATAGTCAATCAAACACTGCTCTAGTCTAGCTGCTATAGTCAACAAACACTGCTCTAGTCTGGCTGCTATAGTCAGCAATCAAACACTGCTCTAGTCTAGCTGCTATAGTCAGTCAAACACTGCTCTAGTCTAGCTGCTATAGTCAATCAAACACTGCTCTAGTCTAGCTGCTATAGTCAATCAAACACTGCTCTAGTCTAGCTGCTATAGTATATCAAACACTGCTCTAGTCTAGCTGCTATAGTCAGTCAAACACTGCTCTAGTCTAGCTGCTATAGTCAGTCAAACACTGCTCTAGTCTAGCTGCTATAGTCAATCAAACACTGCTCTAGTCTAGCTGCTATAGTCTATCAAACACTGCTCTAGTCTAGCTGCTATAGTCAAACACTGTGCTGTAGTCTAGCTGCTATAGTCAGTCAAACACTGCTCTAGTCTAGCTGCTATAGTCAATCAAACACTGCTCTAGTCTAGCTGCTATAGTCTATCAAACACTGCTCTAGTCTAGCTGCTATAGTCACACTGTGCTCTAGTCTAGCTGCTATAGTCAGTCAAACACTGCTCTAGTCTAGCTGCTATAGTCAATCAAACACTGCTCTAGTCTAGCTGCTATAGTCAATCAAACACTGCTCTAGTCTAGCTGCTATAGTCAATCAAACACTGCTCTAGCCTAGCTGCTATAGTCAATCAAACACTGCTCTAGCCTAGCTGCTATAGTCAAACACTGCTCTAGTCTAGCTGCTATAGTCAATCAAACACTGCTCTAGTCTAGCTGCTATAGTCAGTCAAACACTGTGCTCTAGTCTAGCTGCTATAGTCAATCAAACACTGCTCTAGTCTAGCTGCTATAGTCAATCAAACACTGCTCTAGTCTAGCTGCTATAGTCAATCAAACACTGCTCTAGTCTAGCTGCTATAGTCAATCAAACACTGTGCTCTAGTCTAGCTGCTATAGTCAATCAAACACTGTGCTCTAGTCTAGCTGCTATAGTCAGCAATCAAACATGTGCTACAGTGCTACACCCGGTTAAAGAAATCTCCGTTTGCAAGCCATGGTTTCAGTTAGGGCTGCACTTCCTTGTTCACCTGGAGGGTGAAATTGTCCCCGCCCCTCGCTGGCTTCTTTCCTGTCATTAACCAATCAGCTGCTGCTCCCCCTGCTGACTGGCATGCTGTCAGCCAGTAACATGACCCAGAAGACACTGCAGAGGTGAAGTGAGGCGGGGAGTCCAGCAGCCTTCCCGAGTGCGAGGCACAGAAACAGAACTTCCTTTAATCCAGTGATCATGTCAAATCCAGGTCTGCGAGAACATCTTTCAAAAACTGGACATCTGAGAGCTAATGCAACTTCCAAGCAGGTCATCTGTATGAAATTATTTTATTAAGCTATAAATCACTTAAAGAAAAAATAAAAATCATGAATTTCCACACACTTTAATTTTCCAACAGTGTAGATTTTTATTTAAAGCTATTTAAAGACGTCTTCATATATATATATATATATATATATATATATATATATATATATTTAATTTGTAAAAATCATCTTTTGGAATGTAAAATTCAGATTGCAAAAGCAGTGGCTCAGTGTGTGAGGTTTACTGGTCCCAGTTTAATAAGCACACTGGTCTAGCAGACGTAACTGGCAGTGAAGAGAGACTGGGAGGCAGCATTGTCTTTCTGTCCGCTCTGAACGTAAGATCCAGTCGACGCCAATCCGTTAATCCGAAGAAAAAAATAATAAACCAATCAGTAACACACAGAGACACACACACATACACACAGAGGTATAGACATACATAGAGACAGACAGACACTGACAGGGTGAAGAACCCTCCTCTGTAAAGAAGGGTTTATTTTTGTGATGGATTTTGTGTCCAGGACTTGTTTTGTTCCGGTGTCACAGAATATCTGCTCCCCCAGCAAACAAATATTAACTCCCCCCCTAGGACCCAATATTTCACCTCGTGAATATTTGTTTCCCCCTTATTTTTTTGTAACAGGTCTTTGCTAAATCGATGTTAATAATTTGACTGCGCCACCTTGTGTTTATGGAGGAGAAGGACCTCGAGTGGTTGGTTCCGCACAAACTCTTTTATCCAGGACAAACCAAGCAATCACACACCAAAAATAATCTTTTCAAGTTTTTTTATTAGTAATAATTGATTTTAAAAAATCTCAAACACATTAACAATAATGTAAACCATATGACAATGCCACCTTCACTTCACAGTCTATAACAATTGTCTAGTATATATAGGGATGATACAATAAAACAAACTCTAAATCTATCAGTTTCTTATAGTGAAGTTAAACTAGTTACCACAGATTATATTATTGCAGTTTATATAAAATACTTGGATCTATCAGTTTCATAAAGTCTCTCCGCGTTCCAGCTCCAGTCTGCAGCGCGGAATCTCCTTCACAAGTCCGGGTCTCCCTCTCACAATATTCCTCTGCATTTATAAAGGCAGTAGATGATTGACAGGGCGGGGAGATCAAGCAGCGAGCCGCTGGCAAGCAGAGCCGTGGAACGGGAGACGCGGTTGCTAAGCAACAGGGGGGGGCGTGCATTGGGCAGACAGTCCTTCAGCCAATCGGAGTTTCGCTCGTATAGTTCCATAGAGGAAAGAGAGAAAGTAGTTTAGGGGGGTCCAGTGAAGCAAATACATCAAACCACACTCGAGATGAGAAATAATAATAAAGAGCTGAACAACAAAACACACATTTATATAAATAAATCAACACACACACACACACACAATACACATTTATCAAATAATAATATGAGAAACACCATCCACACGTGAATAATAATAATAATAATAATAATAATAATAATAATAATAATAATAATGATGATGTCTCCTCTCTGCTCCACAGTTGATGTGACTCTGGACCCTGATACAGCACACCCCACGCTCATCCTGTCTGCGGAGGGGAAACGAGTGAGACTGGGAGAGACATGGCAGAGTCTCCCTCGCAATCCAGAGAGATTTGATGGCTGGCCCTGTGTGCTGGGCAGGGAGAGCTTCACCTCGGGGAGACGCTACTGGCAGGTGCAGGTGGGGGGGAATACATACTGGAGATTAGGAGTCAGCAGAGAGTCTGCCGAGAGGAAGTGTTCAGCATGACCCCCCAGCTGGGTTACTGGACTGTGGAGTGGAATGGAGGTGAGTTCAATGCTCTCACTGACCCCCAGACCCCCCTCCCCCGGAGCCTGAAGCCCCAGAAGCTGGGGGTGTATCTGGATTATGAGGAAGGGCAGCTCTCCTTTTACAATGTGGAGACCAGATCTCACATCTACACTTTCACTGACATGGAGTTCAATCCCAATGAGAAACTCTATCCATTCTTCTATACTTACAGTTATACAGCCCTTGTGCTGGAGTCCCCCTGACCCTGTCAACGCTGCAGATTAAACACACATTGCTGTCTGAGCCAGGAAACTATTCAAACAGCTCAGACAATCTCCTCTTCACTTTCACTGACACTCTCTCTGCACTCTTCTGGGCTGATGAGAAGAAATCCTCTCTCTTCCACCCTCTTACCCTGAGCCCCTCCTCTTTATTTCTCAACACCCCCTTTCCTACTCTCCCTTCCTGTCTGCCTCTCTCTTTACCTCCACCTCTCCTTATCTCTCTTTCTCTCCTCTCTCCCTCCCCTATGGCTCCTCTCTCTCTTTCCCTTCCCTCTGATATGTTAATCCCCTCCCTTTCCCACTCCCTCTCAACCCTGCCTTCTTTACTCTCCCTCTCTCCTCCATCCTCTCTACTCTCCCTCTCTCCACCCTGTGTTCTCTACTCTCCCTCTCACCTCCATCCTCTCTACTCTCCCTCTCTCCACCCTGCCTTCTCTACTCTCCCTCTCTCCTCCCTGCCCTCTCCACTCCCTCTCTCCTCCATCCTCTACTCTCCCTCTCTCCTCCCTGCCTTCTCTACTCTCCCTCTCTCCTCCATCCTCTCTACTCTCCCTCTCTCCACCCTGCGTTCTCTACTCTCCCTCTCTCCACCCTGCGTTCTCTACTCTCCCTCTCTCCTCCATCCTCTCTACTCTCCCTCTCTCCTCCCTGCCTTCTCTACTCTCCCTCTCTCCTCCATCCTCTCTACTCTCCCTCTCTCCACCCTGCGTTCTCTACTCTCCCTCTCTCCACCCTGCGTTCTCTACTCTCCCTCTCTCCTCCATCCTCTCTACTCTCCATCTCACCTCCATCCTCTCTACTCTCCCTCTCCTCCCTGCCCTCTCCACTCTCCCTCTCTCCTCCATCCTCTCTACTCTCCCTCTCTCCTCCCTGCCTTCTCTACTCTCCCTCTCTCCACCCTGCCTTCTCTACTCTCCCTCTCTCCTCCATTCTCTCTACTCTCCCTCTCTCCACCCTGCGTTCTCTACTCTCCCTCTCACCTCCATCCTCTCTACTCTCCCTCTCCTCCCTGCCCTCTCCACTCTCCCTCTCTCCTCCATCCTCTCTACTCTCCCTCTCCTCCCTGCCCTCTCCACTCTCCCTCTCTCCTCCATCCTCTCTACTCTCCCTCTCTCCACCCTACCTTCTCTACTCTCCCTCTCCACCATCCTCTCTACTCTCCCTCTCTCCTCCCTGCCCTCTCTACTCTCCCTCTCCACCCTGCCCTCTACTCTCCCTCTCTCCTCCATCCTCTCGTCTCTCCCTCTCTCCTCTGCCCTCTCTACTCTCCCTCTCTTCTCCCTTCCCTCTCTACTCTCCCTCTCTCCTCCATCCTCTCTACTCTCCCTCTCAACTCCATCCTCTCTACACTCCCTCTCTCCTCCATCCTCTCTACTCTCCCTCTCTCCTCCATCCTCTCTACTCTCCCTCTCTCCTCCATCCTCTCTACACTCCCTCTCTCCTCCATCCTCTCTACTCCCTCCCTCTCTCCTCCATCCTCTCTACTCTCCCTCTCTCCACCCTGCCTTCTCTACTCTCCCTCTCTCCTCCATCCTCTCTACTCTCCCTCTCTCCTCCATGCCTTCTCTACTCTCCCTCTCTCCACCCTGCCTTCTCTACTCTCCCTCTCTCCTCCATCCTCTCTACTCTCCCTCTCTCCTCCATCCTCTCTACTCTCCCTCTCTCCACCCTGCGTTCTCTACTCTCCCTCTCTCCACCCTGCGTTCTCTTCTCTCCCTCTCTCCTCCATCCTCTCTACTCTCCCTCTCTCCTCCCTGCCTTCTCTACTCTCCCTCTCTCCACCCTGCGTTCTCTACTCTCCCTCTCACCTCCATCCTCTCTACTCTCCCTCTCCTCCCTGCCCTCTCCACTCTCCCTCTCTCCTCCCTGCCTTCTCTACTCTCCCTCTCTCCACCCTGCCTTCTCTACTCTCCCTCTCTCCTCCATTCTCTCTACTCTCCCTCTCTCCACCCTGCGTTCTCTACTCTCCCTCTCACCTCCATCCTCTCTACTCTCCCTCTCCTCCCTGCCCTCTCCACTCTCCCTCTCTCCTCCATCCTCTCTACTCTCCCTCTCTCCACCCTACCTTCTCTACTCTCCCTCTCTCCACCATCCTCTCTACTCTCCCTCTCTCCTCCCTGCCCTCTCTACTCTCCCTCTCTCCACCCTGCCCTCTACTCTCCCTCTCTCCTCCATCCTCTCTACTCTCCCTCTCTCCTCCCTGCCTTCTCTACTCTCCCTCTCTCCACCCTGCCTTCTCTACTCTCCCTCTCTCCTCCATCCTCTCTACTCTCCCTCTCTCCTCCCTGCGTTCTCTACTATCCCTCTCACCTCCATCCTCTCTACTCTCCCTCTCCTCCCTGCCCTCTCCACTCTCCCTCTCTCCTCCATCCTCTCTACTCTCCCTCTCTCCTCCCTGCCTTCTCTACTCTCCCTCTCTCCACCCTGCCTTCTCTACTCTCCCTCTCTCCTCCATCCTCTCTACTCTCCCTCTCTCCTCCCTGCGTTCTCTACTATCCCTCTCACCTCCATCCTCTCTACTCTCCCTCTCCTCCCTGCCCTCTCCACTCTCCCTCTCTCCTCCATCCTCTCTACTCTCCCTCTCTCCTCCCTGCCTTCTCTACTCTCCCTCTCTCCACCCTGCCTTCTCTACTCTCCCTCTCTCCTCCATTCTCTCTACTCTCCCTCTCTCCACCCTGCGTTCTCTACTCTCCCTCTCACCTCCATCCTCTCTACTCTCCCTCTCCTCCCTGCCCTCTCCACTCTCCCTCTCTCCTCCATCCTCTCTACTCTCCCTCTCTCCACCCTACCTTCTCTACTCTCCCTCTCTCCACCATCCTCTCTACTCTCCCTCTCTCCTCCCTGCCCTCTCTACTCTCCCTCTCTCCACCCTGCCCTCTACTCTCCCTCTCTCCTCCATCCTCTCGTCTCTCCCTCTCTCCTCTCTGCCCTCTCTACTCTCCCTCTCTTCTCCCTTCCCTCTCTACTCTCCCTCTCTCCTCCCTGCCCTCTCTACTCTCCCTCTCTCCTCCATCCTCTCTACTCTCCCTCTCTCCTCCATCCTCTCTACTCTCCCTCTCTCCTCCATCCTCTGTACACTCCCTCTCTCCTCCATCCTCTCTACTCCCTCCCTCTCTCCTCCATCCTCTCTACTCTCCCTCTCTCCACCCTGCCTTCTCTACTCTCCCTCTCTCCTCCATCCTCTCTACTCTCCCTCTCTCCTCCATCCTCTCTACACTCCCTCTCTCCTCCATCCTCTCTACTCTCCCTCTCTCCACCATCCTCTCTACTCTCCCTCTCTCCACCCTGCCTTCTCTACTCTCCCTCTCTCCTCCATCCTCTCTACTCTCCCTCTCTCCACCCTACCTTCTCTACTCTCCCTCTCTCCTCCATCCTCTCTACTCTCCCTCTCTCCTCTCTCCTCCCTCTCCCTCTCTCATCCATGTCCCCTCTAATTTTGTACTGTGATATTTTGTAACAGCTGTAAGTCGCCCTGGATAAGCGTGTCTGCTAAGAAATAAATAATGATAAAAGACTTTCTAGACAATAGATGAATGCATTATTTTCCATGTAATCAATATTTACACTGAAGCTGAGATGCTCCCTGAATATTATTCATTGCTAAACTCAGTGAACTGATTTCTGCTATTTTGATATGAATCTTCTGTTCTGTTTTTGTAGCGCATCTATTTTCTATCTTTCTTGATAAAATGTATAAAAGATATAACGGTGTTGTGTGATTTACTGCTCAATTGTTTACCTCGGCAATCTTGAACTCGTAAAAAGAAAGACATTCATGACAGCAGAGTGCTGATTAAATGAGACCATTACACATATGAATGAATTGTATCCTTAAACTGGACATTTTAATTGTGATTCTTCACACATAACTCTCAACAATAACAAGCCTGTTGGGTCCATGAGCAGATTCTTCACAGAGACACTGTGCTCTAGTCTAGCTGCTTTAGTCAATCAAATACTGTGCTCTAGTCTAGCTGCTATAGTCAATCAAACACTGCTCTAGTCTAGCTGCTATAGTCAATCAAATACTGTGCTCTAGTCTAGCTGCTATAGTCAATCAAACACTGCTCTAGTCTAGCTGCTATAGTCAATCAAACACTGCTCTAGTCTAGCTGCTATAGTCAAACACTGTGCTGTAGTCTAGCTGCTATAGTCAGTCAAACACTGCTCTAGTCTAGCTGCTATAGTCAATCAAACACTGCTCTAGTCTAGCTGCTATAGTCTATCAAACACTGCTCTAGTCTAGCTGCTATAGTCACACTGTGCTCTAGTCTAGCTGCTATAGTCAGTCAAACACTGCTCTAGTCTAGCTGCTATAGTCAATCAAACACTGCTCTAGTCTAGCTGCTATAGTCAATCAAACACTGCTCTAGTCTAGCTGCTATAGTCAATCAAACACTGCTCTAGTCTAGCTGCTATAGTCAATCAAACACTGCTCTAGCCTAGCTGCTATAGTCAAACACTGCTCTAGTCTAGCTGCTATAGTCAATCAAACACTGCTCTAGTCTAGCTGCTATAGTCAGTCAAACACTGTGCTCTAGTCTAGCTGCTATAGTCAATCAAACACTGCTCTAGTCTAGCTGCTATAGTCAATCAAACACTGCTCTAGTCTAGCTGCTATAGTCAATCAAACACTGCTCTAGTCTAGCTGCTATAGTCAATCAAACACTGTGCTCTAGTCTAGCTGCTATAGTCAATCAAACACTGTGCTCTAGTCTAGCTGCTATAGTCAGCAATCAAACATGTGCTACAGTGCTACACCCGGTTAAAGAAATCTCCGTTTGCAATCCGTGGTTTCAGTTAGGGCTGCACTTCCTTGTTCACCTGGAGGGTGAAATTGTCCCCGCCCCTCGCTGGCTTCTTTCCTGTCATTAACCAATCAGCTGCTGCTCCCCCTGCTGACTGGCATGCTGTCAGCCAGTAACATGACCCAGAAGACACTGCAGAGGTGAAGTGAGGCGGGGAGTCCAGCAGCCTTCCCGAGTGCGAGGCACAGAAACAGAACTTCCTTTAATCCAGTGATCATGTCAAATCCAGGTCTGCGAGAACATCTTTCAAAAACTGGACATCTGAGAGCTAATGCAACTTCCAAGCAGGTCATCTGTATGAAATTATTTTATTAAGCTATAAATCACTTAAAGAAAAAATAAAAATCATGAATTTCCACACACTTTAATTTTCCAACAGTGTAGATTTTTATTTAAAGCTATTTAAAGACGTCTTCATATATATATATATATATATATATATATATATATATATATTTAATTTGTAAAAATCATCTTTTGGAATGTAAAATTCAGATTGCAAAAGCAGTGGCTCAGTGTGTGAGGTTTACTGGTCCCAGTTTAATAAGCACACTGGTCTAGCAGACGTAACTGGCAGTGAAGAGAGACTGGGAGGCAGCATTGTCTTTCTGTCCGCTCTGAACGTAAGATCCAGTCGACGCCAATCCGTTAATCCGAAGAAAAAAATAATAAACCAATCAGTAACACACAGAGACACACACACATACACACAGAGGTATAGACATACATAGAGACAGACAGACACTGACAGGGTGAAGAACCCTCCTCTGTAAAGAAGGGTTTATTTTTGTGATGGATTTTGTGTCCAGGACTTGTTTTGTTCCGGTGTCACAGAATATCTGCTCCCCCAGCAAACAAATATTAACTCCCCCCCTAGGACCCAGTATTTCACCTCGTGAATATTTGTTTCCCCCTTATTTTTTTGTAACAGGTCTTTGCTAAATCGATGTTAATAATTTGACTGCGCCACCTTGTGTTTATGGAGGAGAAGGACCTCGAGTGGTTGGTTCCGCACAAACTCTTTTATCCAGGACAAACCAAGCAATCACACACCAAAAATAATCTTTTCAAGTTTTTTTATTAGTAATAATTGATTTTAAAAAATCTCAAACACATTAACAATAATGTAAACCATATGACAATGCCACCTTCACTTCACAGTCTATAACAATTGTCTAGTATATATAGGGATGATACAATAAAACAAACTCTAAATCTATCAGTTTCTTATAGTGAAGTTAAACTAGTTACCACAGATTATATTATTGCAGTTTATATAAAATACTTGGATCTATCAGTTTCATAAAGTCTCTCCGCGTTCCAGCTCCAGTCTGCAGCGCGGAATCTCCTTCACAAGTCCGGGTCTCCCTCTCACAATATTCCTCTGCATTTATAAAGGCAGTAGATGATTGACAGGGCGGGGAGATCAAGCAGCGAGCCGCTGGCAAGCAGAGCCGTGGAACGGGAGACGCGGTTGCTAAGCAACAGGGGGGGGCGTGCATTGGGCAGACAGTCCTTCAGCCAATCGGAGTTTCGCTCGTATAGTTCCATAGAGGAAAGAGAGAAAGTAGTTTAGGGGGGTCCAGTGAAGCAAATACATCAAACCACACTCGAGATGAGAAATAATAATAAAGAGCTGAACAACAAAACACACATTTATATAAATAAATCAACACACACACACACACACACACACACACAATACACATTTATCAAATAATAATACGAGAAACACAATCCACACGTGAATAATAATAATAATAATAATAATAATAATAATGATGATGTCTCCTCTCTGCTCCACAGTTGATGTGACTCTGGACCCTGATACAGCACACCCCACGCTCATCCTGTCTGCGGAGGGGAAACGAGTGAGACTGGGAGAGACATGGCAGAGTCTCCCTCGCAATCCAGAGAGATTTGATGGCTGGCCCTGTGTGCTGGGCAGGGAGAGCTTCACCTCGGGGAGACGCTACTGGCAGGTGCAGGTGGGGGGGAATACATACTGGAGATTAGGAGTCAGCAGAGAGTCTGCCGAGAGGAAGGGGGTGTTCAGCATGACCCCCCAGCTGGGTTACTGGACTGTGGAGTGGAATGGAGGTGAGTTCAATGCTCTCACTGACCCCCAGACCCCCCTCCCCCGGAGCCTGAAGCCCCAGAAGCTGGGGGTGTATCTGGATTATGAGGAAGGGCAGCTCTCCTTTTACAATGTGGAGACCAGATCTCACATCTACACTTTCACTGACATGGAGTTCAATCCCAATGAGAAACTCTATCCATTCTTCTATACTTACAGTTATACAGCCCTTGTGCTGGAGTCCCCCTGACCCTGTCAACGCTGCAGATTAAACACACATTGCTGTCTGAGCCAGGAAACTATTCAAACAGCTCAGACAATCTCCTCTTCACTTTCACTGACACTCTCTCTGCACTCTTCTGGGCTGATGAGAAGAAATCCTCTCTCTTCCACCCTCTTACCCTGAGCCCCTCCTCTTTATTTCTCAACACCCCCTTTCCTACTCTCCCTTCCTGTCTGCCTCTCTCTTTACCTCCACCTCTCCTTATCTCTCTTTCTCTCCTCTCTCCCTCCCCTATGGCTCCTCTCTCTCTTTCCCTTCCCTCTGATATGTTAATCCCCTCCCTTTCCCACTCCCTCTCAACCCTGCCTTCTTTACTCTCCCTCTCTCCTCCATCCTCTCTACTCTCCCTCTCTCCACCCTGTGTTCTCTACTCTCCCTCTCACCTCCATCCTCTCTACTCTCCCTCTCTCCACCCTGCCTTCTCTACTCTCCCTCTCTCCTCCCTGCCCTCTCCACTCCCTCTCTCCTCCATCCTCTACTCTCCCTCTCTCCTCCCTGCCTTCTCTACTCTCCCTCTCTCCACCCTGCCTTCTCTACTCTCCCTCTCTCCTCCATCCTCTCTACTCTCCCTCTCTCCACCCTGCGTTCTCTACTCTCCCTCTCTCCACCCTGCGTTCTCTACTCTCCCTCTCTCCTCCATCCTCTCTACTCTCCCTCTCTCCTCCCTGCCTTCTCTACTCTCCCTCTCTCCACCCTGCGTTCTCTACTCTCCCTCTCTCCACCCTGCGTTCTCTACTCTCCCTCTCTCCTCCATCCTCTCTACTCTCCATCTCACCTCCATCCTCTCTACTCTCCCTCTCCTCCCTGCCCTCTCCACTCTCCCTCTCTCCTCCATCCTCTCTACTCTCCCTCTCTCCTCCCTGCCTTCTCTACTCTCCCTCTCTCCTCCATCCTCTCTACTCTCCCTCTCTCCACCCTGCGTTCTCTACTCTCCCTCTCTCCACCCTGCGTTCTCTACTCTCCCTCTCTCCTCCATCCTCTCTACTCTCCATCTCACCTCCATCCTCTCTACTCTCCCTCTCCTCCCTGCCCTCTCCACTCTCCCTCTCTCCTCCATCCTCTCTACTCTCCCTCTCTCCTCCCTGCCTTCTCTACTCTCCCTCTCTCCACCCTGCCTTCTCTACTCTCCCTCTCTCCTCCATTCTCTCTACTCTCCCTCTCTCCACCCTGCGTTCTCTACTCTCCCTCTCACCTCCATCCTCTCTACTCTCCCTCTCCTCCCTGCCCTCTCCACTCTCCCTCTCTCCTCCATCCTCTCTACTCTCCCTCTCCTCCCTGCCCTCTCCACTCTCCCTCTCTCCTCCATCCTCTCTACTCTCCCTCTCTCCACCCTACCTTCTCTACTCTCCCTCTCCACCATCCTCTCTACTCTCCCTCTCTCCTCCCTGCCCTCTCTACTCTCCCTCTCCACCCTGCCCTCTACTCTCCCTCTCTCCTCCATCCTCTCGTCTCTCCCTCTCTCCTCTGCCCTCTCTACTCTCCCTCTCTTCTCCCTTCCCTCTCTACTCTCCCTCTCTCCTCCATCCTCTCTACTCTCCCTCTCAACTCCATCCTCTCTACACTCCCTCTCTCCTCCATCCTCTCTACTCTCCCTCTCTCCTCCATCCTCTCTACTCTCCCTCTCTCCTCCATCCTCTCTACACTCCCTCTCTCCTCCATCCTCTCTACTCCCTCCCTCTCTCCTCCATCCTCTCTACTCTCCCTCTCTCCACCCTGCCTTCTCTACTCTCCCTCTCTCCTCCATCCTCTCTACTCTCCCTCTCTCCTCCCTGCCTTCTCTACTCTCCCTCTCTCCACCCTGCCTTCTCTACTCTCCCTCTCTCCTCCATCCTCTCTACTCTCCCTCTCTCCTCCATCCTCTCTACTCTCCCTCTCTCCACCCTGCGTTCTCTACTCTCCCTCTCTCCACCCTGCGTTCTCTTCTCTCCCTCTCTCCTCCATCCTCTCTACTCTCCCTCTCTCCTCCCTGCCTTCTCTACTCTCCCTCTCTCCACCCTGCGTTCTCTACTCTCCCTCTCACCTCCATCCTCTCTACTCTCCCTCTCCTCCCTGCCCTCTCCACTCTCCCTCTCTCCTCCCTGCCTTCTCTACTCTCCCTCTCTCCACCCTGCCTTCTCTACTCTCCCTCTCTCCTCCATTCTCTCTACTCTCCCTCTCTCCACCCTGCGTTCTCTACTCTCCCTCTCACCTCCATCCTCTCTACTCTCCCTCTCCTCCCTGCCCTCTCCACTCTCCCTCTCTCCTCCATCCTCTCTACTCTCCCTCTCTCCACCCTACCTTCTCTACTCTCCCTCTCACCACCATCCTCTCTACTCTCCCTCTCTCCTCCCTGCCCTCTCTACTCTCCCTCTCTCCACCCTGCCCTCTACTCTCCCTCTCTCCTCCATCCTCTCTACTCTCCCTCTCTCCTCCCTGCCTTCTCTACTCTCCCTCTCTCCACCCTGCCTTCTCTACTCTCCCTCTCTCCTCCATCCTCTCTACTCTCCCTCTCTCCTCCCTGCGTTCTCTACTATCCCTCTCACCTCCATCCTCTCTACTCTCCCTCTCCTCCCTGCCCTCTCCACTCTCCCTCTCTCCTCCATCCTCTCTACTCTCCCTCTCTCCTCCCTGCCTTCTCTACTCTCCCTCTCTCCACCCTGCCTTCTCTACTCTCCCTCTCTCCTCCATTCTCTCTACTCTCCCTCTCTCCACCCTGCGTTCTCTACTCTCCCTCTCACCTCCATCCTCTCTACTCTCCCTCTCCTCCCTGCCCTCTCCACTCTCCCTCTCTCCTCCATCCTCTCTACTCTCCCTCTCTCCACCCTACCTTCTCTACTCTCCCTCTCTCCACCATCCTCTCTACTCTCCCTCTCTCCTCCCTGCCCTCTCTACTCTCCCTCTCTCCACCCTGCCCTCTACTCTCCCTCTCTCCTCCATCCTCTCGTCTCTCCCTCTCTCCTCTCTGCCCTCTCTACTCTCCCTCTCTTCTCCCTTCCCTCTCTACTCTCCCTCTCTCCTCCCTGCCCTCTCTACTCTCCCTCTCTCCTCCATCCTCTCTACTCTCCCTCTCTCCTCCATCCTCTCTACTCTCCCTCTCTCCTCCATCCTCTGTACACTCCCTCTCTCCTCCATCCTCTCTACTCCCTCCCTCTCTCCTCCATCCTCTCTACTCTCCCTCTCTCCACCCTGCCTTCTCTACTCTCCCTCTCTCCTCCATCCTCTCTACTCTCCCTCTCTCCTCCATCCTCTCTACACTCCCTCTCTCCTCCATCCTCTCTACTCTCCCTCTCTCCACCATCCTCTCTACTCTCCCTCTCTCCACCCTGCCTTCTCTACTCTCCCTCTCTCCTCCATCCTCTCTACTCTCCCTCTCTCCACCCTACCTTCTCTACTCTCCCTCCTCCTCCATCCTCTCTACTCTCCCTCTCTCCTCTCTCCTCCCTCTCCCTCTCTCATCCATGTCCACTCTAATTTTGTACTGTGATATTTTGTAACAGCTGTAAGTCGCCCTGGATAAGCGTGTCTGCTAAGAAATAAATAATGATAAAAGACTTTCTAGACAATAGATGAATGCATTATTTTCCATTTCTATAGTCAAACAAACACTGTGCTCTAGTCTAGCTGCTATAGTCAATCAGACACTGTGCTCTAGTCTAGCTGCTATAGTCAACACTGTGCTCTAGTCTAGCTGCTATAGTCAATCAGACACTGTGCTCTAGTCTAGCTGCTATAGTCAAACAAACACTGTGCTCTAGTCTAGCTGATATAGTCAATCAAACACTGTGCTCTAGTCTAGCTGCTATAGTCAATAAAACACTGTGCTCTAGTCTAGCTGCTATAGTCAATCAAACACTGTGCTCTAGTCTAGCTGCTATAGTCAATCAAACACTGTGCTCTAGTCTAGCTGCTATAGTCAATCAAACACTGTGCTCTAGTCTAGCTGCTAGTCAATCAAACACTGTACTCTAGTCTAGCTGCTATAGTCAGTCAAACACTGCTCTAGTCTAGCTGCTATAGTCAATCAGACACTGTGCTCTAGTCTAGCTGCTATAGTCAATCAAACACTGTGCTCTAGTCTAGCTGCTATAGTCAATCAGACACTGTGCTCTAGTCTAGCTGCTATAGTCAAACAAACACTGTGCTTTAGTCTAGCTGCTATAGTCAATCAAACAGCTGCTATAGTCAATCAAACACTGTGCTCTAGTCTAGCTGCTATAGGCAATCAAACACTGTGCTCTAGTCTAGCTGCTATAGTCAATCAGACACTGTGCTCTAGTCTAGCTGCTATAGTCAAACAAACACTGTGCTCTAGTCTAGCTGCTATAGTCAATCAAACACTGTACTCTAGTCTAGCTGCTATAGTCAGTCAAACACTGCTCTAGTCTAGCTGCTATAGTCAATCAAACACTGTACTCTAGTCTAGCTGCTATAGTCAGTCAAACACTGCTCTAGTCTAGCTGCTATAGTCAATCAGACACTGTGCTCTAGTCTAGCTGCTATAGTCAATCAGACACTGCTCTAGTCTAGCTGCTATAGTCAAACAAACACTGTGCTCTAGTCTAGCTGCTATAGTCAATCAAACACTGTGCTCTAGTCTAGCTGCTATAGTCAATCAAACACTGTGCTCTAGTCTAGCTGCTATAGTCAGTCAAACACTGTGCTCTAGTCTAGCTGCTATAGTCAGTCAAACACTGCTCTAGTCTAGCTGCTATAGTCAATCAGACACTGTGCTCTAGTCTAGCTGCTATAGTCAATCAAACACTGTGCTCTAGTCTAGCTGCTATAGTCAATCAGACACTGTGCTCTAGTCTAGCTGCTATAGTCAACACTGTGCTCTAGTCTAGCTGCTATAGTCAACACTGTGCTCTAGTCTAGCTGCTATAGTCAATCAGACACTGTGCTCTAGTCTAGCTGCTATAGTCAAACAAACACTGTGCTCTAGTGTAGCTGCTATAGTCAATCAAACACTGTGCTCTAGTCTAGCTGCTATAGTCAGCAATCAAACACTGTGCTCTAGTCTAGCTGCTATAGTCAAACAAACACTGTGCTCTAGTGTAGCTGCTATAGGCAATCAAACACTGTGCTGTAGTCTAGTTGCTATAGTCAATCAAACACTGTGCTGTAGTCTAGCTGCTATAGTCAATCAAACACTGTGCTCTAGTCTAGCTGCTATAGTCAATCAAACACTGTGCTCTAGTCCAGCTGCTATAGTCAACACTGTGCTCTAGTCTAGCTGCTATAGTCAATCAGACACTGTGCTCTAGTCTAGCTGCTATAGTCAAACAAACACTGTGCTCTAGTCTAGCTGCTATAGCCAGAAATCAAACACTGTGCTCTAGTCTAGCTGCTATAGTCAGTCAAACACTGTGCTCTATTCTAGCTGCTATAGGCAATCAAACACTGTGCTCTAGTCTAGCTGCTATAGTCAACACTGTGCTCTAGTCTAGCTGCTATAGTCAATCAGACACTGTGCTCTAGTCTAGCTGCTATAGTCAAACAAACACTGTGCTCTAGTCTAGCTGATATAGTCAATCAAACACTGTGCTCTAGCCTAGCTGCTATAGTCAATCAAACACTGTGCTCTAGTCTAGCTGCTATAGTCAATCAAACACTGTGCTCTAGTCTAGCTGCTATAGTCAATCAGACACTGCTCTAGTCTAGCTGCTATAGTCAAACAAACACTGTGCTCTAGTCTAGCTGCTATAGTCAATCAGACACTGTGCTCTAGTCTAGCTGCTATAGTCAACACTGTGCTCTAGTCTAGCTGCTATAGTCAATCAGACACTGTGCTCTAGTCTAGCTGCTATAGTCAAACAAACACTGTGCTCTAGTCTAGCTGATATAGTCAATCAAACACTGTGCTCTAGTCTAGCTGCTATAGTCAATAAAACACTGTGCTCTAGTCTAGCTGCTATAGTCAATCAAACACTGTGCTCTAGTCTAGCTGCTATAGTCAATCAGACACTGCTCTAGTCTAGCTGCTATAGGCAATCAAACACTGTGCTCTAGTCTAGCTGCTATAGTCAATCAGACACTGTGCTCTAGTCTAGCTGCTATAGTCAAACAAACACTGTGCTTTAGTCTAGCTGCTATAGTCAATCAAACACTGTGCTCTAGTCTAGCTGCTATAGGCAATCAAACACTGTGCTCTAGTCTAGCTGCTATAGTCAATCAGACACTGTGCTCTAGTCTAGCTGCTATAGTCAAACAAACACTGTGCTCTACTCTAGCTGCTATAGTCAATCAAACACTGTGCTCTAGTCTAGCTGCTATAGTCAATCAAACACTGTGCTCTAGTCTAGCTGCTAGTCAATCAAACACTGTACTCTAGTCTAGCTGCTATAGTCAGTCAAACACTGCTCTAGTCTAGCTGCTATAGTCAATCAGACACTGTGCTCTAGTCTAGCTGCTATAGTCAATCAAACACTGTGCTCTAGTCTAGCTGCTATAGTCAATCAGACACTGTGCTCTAGTCTAGCTGCTATAGTCAAACAAACACTGTGCTTTAGTCTAGCTGCTATAGTCAATCAAACACTGTGCTCTAGTCTAGCTGCTATAGGCAATCAAACACTGTGCTCTAGTCTAGCTGCTATAGTCAATCAGACACTGTGCTCTAGTCTAGCTGCTATAGTCAAACAAACACTGTGCTCTAGTCTAGCTGCTATAGTCAATCAAACACTGTGCTCTAGTCTAGCTGCTATAGTCAATCAAACACTGTGCTCTAGTCTAGCTGCTATAGTCAATCAAACACTGTACTCTAGTCTAGCTGCTATAGTCAGTCAAACACTGCTCTAGTCTAGCTGCTATAGTCAATCAGACACTGTGCTCTAGTCTAGCTGCTAGTCAATCAAACACTGTGCTCTAGTCTAGCTGCTATAGTCAACCAGACACTGTGCTCTAGTCTAGCTGCTATAGTCAAACAAACACTGTGCTCTAGTCTAGCTGCTATAGTCAATCAAACACTGTGCTCTAGTCTAGCTGCTATAGTCAATCAAACACTGTACTCTAGTCTAGCTGCTATAGTCAGTCAAACACTGCTCTAGTCTAGCTGCTATAGTCAATCAAACACTGTACTCTAGTCTAGCTGCTATAGTCAGTCAAACACTGCTCTAGTCTAGCTGCTATAGTCAATCAGACACTGTGCTCTAGTCTAGCTGCTATAGTCAATCAGACACTGCTCTAGTCTAGCTGCTATAGTCAAACAAACACTGTGCTCTAGTCTAGCTGCTATAGTCAATCAAACACTGTGCTCTAGTCTAGCTGCTATAGTCAATCAAACACTGTGCTCTAGTCTAGCTGCTATAGTCAGTCAAACACTGTGCTCTAGTCTAGCTGCTATAGTCAGTCAAACACTGCTCTAGTCTAGCTGCTATAGTCAATCAGACACTGTGCTCTAGTCTAGCTGCTATAGTCAATCAAACACTGTGCTCTAGTCTAGCTGCTATAGTCAATCAGACACTGTGCTCTAGTCTAGCTGCTATAGTCAACACTGTGCTCTAGTCTAGCTGCTATAGTCAACACTGTGCTCTAGTCTAGCTGCTATAGTCAATCAGACACTGTGCTCTAGTCTAGCTGCTATAGTCAAACAAACACTGTGCTCTAGTGTAGCTGCTATAGTCAATCAAACACTGTGCTCTAGTCTAGCTGCTATAGTCAGCAATCAAACACTGTGCTCTAGTCTAGCTGCTATAGTCAAACAAACACTGTGCTCTAGTGTAGCTGCTATAGGCAATCAAACACTGTGCTCTAGTGTAGCTGCTATAGGCAATCAAACACTGTGCTGTAGTCTAGCTGCTATAGTCAATCAAACACTGTGCTCTAGTCTAGCTGCTATAGTCAATCAAACACTGTGCTCTAGTCCAGCTGCTATAGTCAACACTGTGCTCTAGTCTAGCTGCTATAGTCAATCAGACACTGTGCTCTAGTCTAGCTGCTATAGTCAAACAAACACTGTGCTCTAGTCTAGCTGCTATAGCCAGAAATCAAACACTGTGCTCTAGTCTAGCTGCTATAGTCAGTCAAACACTGTGCTCTATTCTAGCTGCTATAGGCAATCAAACACTGTGCTCTAGTCTAGCTGCTATAGTCAACACTGTGCTCTAGTCTAGCTGCTATAGTCAATCAGACACTGTGCTCTAGTCTAGCTGCTATAGTCAAACAAACACTGTGCTCTAGTCTAGCTGATATAGTCAATCAAACACTGTGCTCTAGCCTAGCTGCTATAGTCAATCAAACACTGTGCTCTAGTCTAGCTGCTATAGTCAATCAAACACTGTGCTCTAGTCTAGCTGCTATAGTCAATCAGACACTGCTCTAGTCTAGCTGCTATAGTCAAACAAACACTGTGCTCTAGTCTAGCTGCTATAGTCAATCAGACACTGTGCTCTAGTCTAGCTGCTATAGTCAACACTGTGCTCTAGTCTAGCTGCTATAGTCAATCAGACACTGTGCTCTAGTCTAGCTGCTATAGTCAAACAAACACTGTGCTCTAGTCTAGCTGATATAGTCAATCAAACACTGTGCTCTAGTCTAGCTGCTATAGTCAATAAAACACTGTGCTCTAGTCTAGCTGCTATAGTCAATCAAACACTGTGCTCTAGTCTAGCTGCTATAGTCAATCAGACACTGCTCTAGTCTAGCTGCTATAGGCAATCAAACACTGTGCTCTAGTCTAGCTGCTATAGTCAGTCAAACACTGTGCTCTAGTCTAGCTGCTATAGGCAATCAAACACTGTGCTCTAGTCTAGCTGCTATAGTCAACACTGTGCTCTAGTCTAGCTGCTATAGTCAATCAGACACTGTGCTCTAGTCTAGCTGCTATAGTCAAACAAACACTGTGCTCTAGTCTAGCTGATATAGTCAATCAAACACTGTGCTCTAGTCTAGCTGCTATAGCCAGAAATAAAACACTGTGCTCTAGTCTAGCTGCTATAGTCAGTCAAACACTGTGCTCTAGTCTAGCTGCTATAGGCAATCAAACACTGTGCTCTAGTCTAGCTGCTAGTCAACACTGTGCTCTAGTCTAGCTGCTATAGTCAATCAGACACTGTGCTCTAGTCTAGCTGCTATAGTTAGTCAAACACTGCTCTAGTCTAGCTGATACAGTCAATCAAACACTGTGCTCTAGTCTAGCTGCTATAGTCAATCAAACACTGTGCTCTAGTCTAGCTGCTATAGTCAATCAAACACTGTGCTCTAGTCCAGCTGCCATAGTCAACACTGTGCTCTAGTCTAGCTGCTATAGTCAATCAGACACTGTGCTCTAGTCTAGCTGCTAGTCAAACAAACACTGTGCTCTAGTATAGCTGCTATAGCCAGAAATCAAACACTGTGCTCTAGTCTAGCTGCTATAGTGAGTCAAACACTGTGCTCTAGTCTAGCTGCTATAGGCAATCAAACACTGTGCTCTAGTCTAGCTGCTATAGTCAATCAAACACTGTGCTCTAGTCTAGCTGCTATAGTCAATCAAACACTGTGCTCTAGTCTAGCTGCTATAGTCAATCAGACACTGTGCTCTAGTCTAGCTGATATAGTCAATCAGACACTGTGCTCTAGTCTAGCTGCTATAGTCAAACAAACACTGTGCTCTAGTCTAGCTGATATAGTCAATCAAACACTGTGCTCTAGTCTAGCTGCTATAGTCAATCAGACACTGCTCTAGTCTAGTTGCTATAGGCAATCAAACACTGTGCTCTAGTCTAGCTGCTATAGTCAATCAAACACTGTGCTCTAGTCTAGCTGCTATAGTCAATCAAACACTGTGCTCTAGTCTAGCTGCTAGAGTCAATCAAACACTGTGCTCTAGTCTAGCTGCTATAGTCAATCAAACACTGTGCTCTAGTCCAGCTGCTATAGTCAACACTGTGCTCTAGTCTAGCTGCTATAGTCAATCAGACACTGTGCTCTAGTCTATCTGCTATAGTCAAACAAACACTGTGCTCTAGTCTAGCTGCTATAGCCAGAAATCAAACACTGTGCTCTAGTCTAGCTGCTATAGTCAGTCAAACACTGTGCTCTAGTCTAGCTGCTATAGGCAATCAAACACTGTGCTCTAGTCTAGCTGCTATAGTCAACACTGTGCTCTAGTCTAGCTGCTATAGTCAATCAGACACTGTGCTCTACTCTAGCTGCTATAGTCAAACAAACACTGTGCTCTAGTCTAGCTGCTATAGTCAATCAAACACTGTGCTCTAGTCTAGCTGCTATAGTCAAACAAACACTGTGCTCTAGTCTAGCTGCTATAGTCAATCAAACACTGTGCTCTAGTCTAGCTGCTATAGTCAATCAAACACTGTACTCTAGTCTAGCTGCTATAGTCAATCAAACACTGTGCTCTAGTCTAGCTGCTATAGTCAATCAAACACTGTGCTCTAGTCTAGCTGCTATAGTCAAACAAACACTGTGCTCTAGTCTAGCTGCTATAGTCAAACAAACACTGTGCTCTAGTCTAGCTGCTATAGTCAATCAAACACTGTGCTCTAGTCTAGCTGCTATAGTCAATCAAACACTGTGCTCTAGTCTAGCTGCTATAGTCAATCAAACACTGTGCTCTAGTCTAGCTGCTATAGTCAGCAAACACTGTGCTCTAGTCTAGCTGCTATAGTCAATCAAACACTGTGCTCTAGTCTAGCTGCTATAGGCAATCAAACACTGTGCTCTAGTCTAGCTGCTATAGTCAACACTGTGCTCTAGTCTAGCTGCTATAGTCAATCAGACACTGTGCTCTAGTCTAGCTGCTATAGTCAAACAAACACTGTGCTCTAGTCTAGCTGATATAGTCAATCAAACACTGTGCTCTAGTCTAGCTGCTATAGTCAATCAGACACTGCTCTAGTCTAGCTGCTATAGGCAATCAAACACTGTGCTCTAGTCTAGCTGCTATAGTCAATCAAACACTGTGCTCTAGTCTAGCTGCTATAGTCAATCAGACACTGTGCTTTAGTCTAGCTGCTATAGTCAAACAAACACTGTGCTCTAGTCTAGCTGCTATAGTCAATCAAACACTGTGCTCTAGTCTAGCTGCTATAGTCAATCAAACACTGTACTCTAGTCTAGCTGCTATAGTCAATCAAACACTGTGCTCTAGTCTAGCTGCTATAGTCAATCAAACACTGTGCTCTAGTCTAGCTGCTATAGTCAAACAAACACTGTGCTCTAGTCTAGCTGCTATAGTCAAACAAACACTGTGCTCTAGTCTAGCTGCTATAGTCAATCAAACACTGTGCTCTAGTCTAGCTGCTATAGTCAATCAAACACTGTGCTCTAGTCTAGCTGCTATAGTCAATCAAACACTGTGCTCTAGTCTAGCTGCTATAGTCAGCAATCAAACACTGTGCTCTAGTCTAGCTGCTATAGTCAACACTGTGCTCTAGTCTAGCTGCTATAGTCAACACTGTGCTCTAGTCTAGCTGCTATAGTCAATCAGACACTGTGCTCTAGTCTAGCTGCTATAGTCAAACAAACACTGTGCTCTAGTCTAGCTGATATAGTCAATCAAACACTGTGCTCTAGTCTAGCTGCTATAGTCAATCAGACACTGCTCTAGTCTAGCTGCTATAGGCAATCAAACACTGTGCTCTAGTCTAGCTGCTATAGTCAATCAAACACTGTGCTCTAGTCTAGCTGCTATAGTCAATCAGACACTGTGCTCTAGTCTAGCTGCTATAGTCAATCAAACACTGTGCTCTAGTCTAGCTGCTATAGTCAATCAGACACTGCTCTAGTCTAGCTGCTATAGGCAATCAAACACTGTGCTCTAGTCTAGCTGCTATAGTCAATCAGACACTGTGCTCTAGTCTAGCTGCTATAGTCAAACAAACACTGTGCTTTAGTCTAGCTGCTATAGTCAATCAAACACTGTGCTCTAGTCTAGCTGCTATAGTCAATCAAACACTGTACTCTAGTCTAGCTGCTATAGTCAGTCAAACACTGCTCTAGTCTAGCTGCTATAGTTAATCAGACACTGTGCTCTAGTGTAGCTGCTATAGTCAAACAAACACTGTGCTCTAGTCTAGCTGCTATAGTCAATCAAACACTGTGCTCTAGTCTAGCTGCTATAGTCAAACAAACACTGTGCTCTAGTCTAGCTGCTATAGTCAATCAAACACTGTGCTCTAGTCTAGCTGCTATAGTCAATCAAACACTGTACTCTAGTCTAGCTGCTATAGTCAGTCAAACACTGCTCTAGTCTAGCTGCTATAGTCAATCAGACACTGTGCTCTAGTCTAGCTGCTATAGTCAATCAAACACTGTGCTCTAGTCTAGCTGCTATAGTCAATCAGACACTGCTCTAGTCTAGCTGCTATAGGCAATCAAACACTGTGCTCTAGTCTAGCTGCTATAGTCAATCAGACACTGTGCTCTAGTCTAGCTGCTATAGTCAAACAAACACTGTGCTCTAGTCTAGCTGCTATAGGCAATCAAACACTGTGCTCTAGTCTAGCTGCTATAGTCAATCAGACACTGTGCTCTAGTCTAGCTGCTATAGTCAAACAAACACTGTGCTCTAGTCTAGCTGCTATAGTCAATCAAACACTGTGCTCTAGTCTAGCTGCTATAGTCAATCAAACACTGTGATCTAGTCTAGCTGCTATAGTCAATCAAACACTGTACTCTAGTCTAGCTGCTATAGTCAGTCAAACACTGCTCTAGTCTAGCTGCTACAGTCAATCAGACACTGTGCTCTAGTCTAGCTGCTATAGTCAATCAAACACTGTGCTCTAGTCTAGCTGCTATAGTCAATCAGACACTGTGCTCTAGTCTAGCTGCTATAGTCAAACAAACACTGTGCTCTAGTCTAGCTGCTATAGTCAATCAAACACTGTGCTCTAGTCTAGCTGGTATAGTCAAACAAACACTGTGCTCTAGTCTAGCTGCTATAGTCAATCAAACACAGTGCTCTAGTCTAGCTGCTATAGTCAATCAAACACTGTACTCTAGTCTAGCTGCTATAGTCAGTCAAACACTGCTCTAGTCTAGCTGCTATAGTCAATCAGACACTGTGCTCTAGTCTAGCTGCTATAGTCAATCAAACACTGCTCTAGTCTAGCTGCTATAGTCAATCAGACACTGTGCTCTAGTCTAGCTGCTATAGTCAAACAAACACTGCTCTAGTCTAGCTGCTATAGTCAGTCAAACACTGCTCTAGTCTAGCTGCTATAGTCAATCAGACACTGTGCTCTAGTCTAGCTGCTATAGTCAATCAAACACTGCTCTAGTCTAGCTGCTATAGTCAATCAGACACTGTGCTCTAGTCTAGCTGCTATAGTCAAACACTGCTCTAGTCTAGCTGCTATAGTCAATCAGACACTGCTCTAGTCTAGCTGCTATAGTCAAACAAACACTGTGCTCTAGTCTAGCTGCTATAGTCAATCAAACACTGTGCTCTAGTCTAGCTGCTATAGTCAATCAAACACTGTGCTCTAGTCTAGCTGCTATAGTCAGTCAAACACTGTGCTCTAGTCTAGCTGCTATAGTCAGTCAAACACTGCTCTAGTCTAGCTGCTATAGTCAATCAGACACTGTGCTCTAGTCTAGCTGCTATAGTCAATCAAACACTGTGCTCTAGTCTAGCTGCTATAGTCAATCAGACACTGTGCTCTAGTCTAGCTGCTATAGTCAACACTGTGCTCTAGTCTAGCTGCTATAGTCAACACTGTGCTCTAGTCTAGCTGCTATAGTCAATCAGACACTGTGCTCTAGTCTAGCTGCTATAGTCAAACAAACACTGTGCTCTAGTGTAGCTGCTATAGTCAATCAAACACTGTGCTCTAGTCTAGCTGCTATAGTCAGCAATCAAACACTGTGCTCTAGTCTAGCTGCTATAGGCAATCAAACACTGTGCTGTAGTCTAGTTGCTATAGTCAATCAAACACTGTGCTGTAGTCTAGCTGCTATAGTCAATCAAACCGTGCTCTTGTCTAGCTGCTATAGTCAATCAAACACTGTGCTCTAGTCCAGCTGCTATAGTCAACACTGTGCTCTAGTCTAGCTGCTATAGTCAATCAGACACTGTGATCTAGTCTAGCTGCTATAGTCAATCAAACACTGTACTCTAGTCTAGCTGCTATAGTCAGTCAAACACTGCTCTAGTCTAGCTGCTATAGTCAATCAGACACTGTGCTCTAGTCTAGCTGCTATAGTCAATCAGACACTGTGCTCTAGTCTAGCTGCTATAGTCAAACAAACACTGTGCTCTAGTCTAGCTGCTATAGTCAATCAAACACTGTGCTCTAGTCTAGCTGCTATAGTCAAACAAACACTGTGCTCTAGTCTAGCTGCTATAGTCAATCAAACACTGTGCTCTAGCCTAGCTGCTATAGTCAATCAAACACTGTACTCTAGTCTAGCTGCTATAGTCAGTCAAACACTGCTCTAGTCTAGCTGCTATAGTCAATCAAACACTGTGCTCTAGTCTAGCTGCTATAGTCAATCAGACACTGTGCTCTAGTCTAGCTGCTATAGTCAAACAAACACTGCTCTAGTCTAGCTGCTATAGTCAATCAGACACTGCTCTAGTCTAGCTGCTATAGTCAAACAAACACTGTGCTCTAGTGTAGCTGCTATAGTCAATCAAACACTGTGCTCTAGTCTAGCTGCTATAGTCAATCAGACACTGTGCTCTAGTCTAGCTGCTATAGGCAATCAAACACTGTGCTGTAGTCTAGTTGCTATAGTCAATCAAACACTGTGCTCTAGTCTAGCTGCTATAGTCAATCAAACACTGTGCTCTAGTCTAGCTGCTAGTCAATCAAACACTGTGCTCTAGTCCAGCTGCTATAGTCAACACTGTGCTCTAGTCTAGCTGCTATAGTCAATCAGACACTGTGCTCTAGTCTAGCTGCTATAGTCAAACAAACACTGTGCTCTAGTCTAGCTGCTATAGTCAGTCAAACACTGCTCTAGTCTAGCTGCTATAGTCAATCAGACACTGTGCTCTAGTCTAGCTGCTATAGTCAAACAAACACTGCTCTAGTCTAGCTGCTATAGTCAATCAGACACTGTGCTCTAGTCTAGCTGCTATAGTCAATCAAACACTGTGCTCTAGTCTAGCTGCTATAGTCAATCAAACACTGTGCTCTAGTCTAGCTGCTATAGTCAACACTGTGCTCTAGTCTAGCTGCTATAGTCAACACTGTGCTCTAGTCTAGCTGCTATAGTCAATCAGACACTGTGATCTAGTCTAGCTGCTATAGTCAATCAAACACTGTGCTCTAGTCTAGCTGCTATAGTCAGTCAAACACTGCTCTAGTCTAGCTGCTATAGTCAATCAGACACTGTGCTCTAGTCTAGCTGCTATAGTCAAACAAACACTGCTCTAGTCTAGCTGCTATAGTCAATCAGACACTGTGCTCTAGTCTAGCTGCTATAGTCAATCAAACACTGTGCTCTAGTCTAGCTGCTATAGTCAATCAGACACTGTGCTCTAGTCTAGCTGCTATAGTCAACACTGTGCTCTAGTCTAGCTGCTATAGTCAACACTGTGCTCTAGTCTAGCTGCTATAGTCAAACAAACACTGTGCTCTAGTCTAGCTGCTATAGTCAATCAAACACTGTGCTCTAGTCTAGCTGCTATAGTCAATCAAACACTGTACTCTAGTCTAGCTGCTATAGTCAGTCAAACACTGCTCTAGTCTAGCTGCTATAGTCAATCAGACACTGTGCTCTAGTCTAGCTGCTATAGTCAATCAAACACTGCTCTAGTCTAGCTGCTATAGTCAATCAGACACTGTGCTCTAGTCTAGCTGCTATAGTCAAACAAACACTGCTCTAGTCTAGCTGCTATAGTCAATCAGACACTGCTCTAGTCTAGCTGCTATAGTCAAACAAACACTGTGCTCTAGTCTAGCTGCTATAGTCAATCAAACACTGTGCTCTAGTCTAGCTGCTATAGTCAATCAAACACTGTGCTCTAGTCTAGCTGCTATAGTCAGTCAAACACTGTGCTCTAGTCTAGCTGCTATAGTCAGTCAAACACTGTGCTCTAGTCTAGCTGCTATAGTCAACACTGTGCTCTAGTCTAGCTGCTATAGTCAACACTGTGCTCTAGTCTAGCTGCTATAGTCAATCAGACACTGTGCTCTAGTCTAGCTGCTATAGTCAAACAAACACTGTGCTCTAGTGTAGCTGCTATAGTCAATCAAACACTGTGCTCTAGTCTAGCTGCTATAGAAAGCAATCAAACACTGTGCTCTAGTCTAGCTGCTATAGTCAAACAAACACTGTGCTCTAGTCTAGCTGCTATAGGCAATCAAACACTGTGCTGTAGTCTAGTTGCTATAGTCAATCAAACACTGTGCTGTAGTCTAGCTGCTATAGTCAATCAAACACTGTGCTCTAGTCTAGCTGCTATAGTCAATCAAACACTGTGCTCTAGTCCAGATGCTATAGTCAACACTGTGCTCTAGTCTAGCTGCTATAGTCAATCAGACACTGTGCTCTAGTCTAGCTGCTATAGTCAAACAAACACTGTGCTCTAGTCTAGCTGCTATACCCAGAAATCAAACACTGTGCTCTAGTCTAGCTGCTATAGTCAGTCAAACACTGTGCTCTAGTCTAGCTGCTATAGGCAATCAAACACTGTGCTCTAGTCTAGCTGCTATAGTCAACACTGTGCTCTAGTCTAGCTGCTATAGTCAATCAGACACTGTGCTCTAGTCTAGCTGCTATAGTCAAACAAACACTGTGCTCTAGTCTAGCTGATATAGTCAATCAAACACTGTGCTCTAGTCTAGCTGCTATAGTCAATCAGACACTGCTCTAGTCTAGCTGCTATAGGCAATCAAACACTGTGCTCTAGTCTAGCTGCTATAGTCAATCAAACACTGTGCTCTAGTCTAGCTGCTATAGTCAATCAGACACTGTGCTCTAGTCTAGCTGCTATAGTCAATCAAACACTGTGCTCTAGTCTAGCTGCTAAAGTCAATCAGACACTGCTCTAGTCTAGCTGCTATAGGCAATCAAACACTGTGCTCTAGTCTAGCTGCTATAGTCAATCAGACACTGTGCTCTAGTCTAGCTGCTATAGTCAAACAAACACTGTGCTTTAGTCTAGCTGCTATAGTCAATCAAACACTGTGCTCTAGTCTAGCTGCTATAGGCAATCAAACACTGTGCTCTAGTCTAGCTGCTATAGTCAATCAGACACTGTGCTCTAGTCTAGCTGCTATAGTCAAACAAACACTGTGCTCTAGTCTAGCTGCTATAGTCAATCAAACACTGTGCTCTAGTCTAGCTGCTATAGTCAATCAAACACTGTGCTCTAGTCTAGCTGCTATAGTCAATCAAACACTGTACTCTAGTCTAGCTGCTATAGTCAGTCAAACACTGCTCTAGTCTAGCTGCTATAGGCAATCAAACACTGTGCTCTAGTCTAGCTGCTATAGTCAATCAAACACTGTGCTCTAGTCTAGCTGCTATAGTCAATCAGACACTGTGCTCTAGTCTAGCTGCTATAGTCAAACAAACACTGCTCTAGTCTAGCTGCTATAGTCAATCAAACACTGTGCTCTAGTCTAGCTGCTATAGTCAAACAAACACTGTGCTCTAGTCTAGCTGCTATAGTCAATCAAACACTGCTCTAGTCTAGCTGCTATAGTCAATCAAACACTGTGCTCTAGTCTAGGTGCTATAGTCAATCAAACACTGTGCTCTAGTCTAGCTGCTCTAGTCAATCAAACACTATGCTCTAGTCTAGCTGCTATAGTCAATCAGACACTGTGCTCTAGTCTAGCTGCTATAGTCAAACAAACACTGTGCTCTAGTCTAGCTGCTATAGTCAATCAAACACTGCTCTAGTCTAGCTGCTACAGTCAAACAAACACTGTGCTCTAGTCTAGCTGCTATAGTCAATCAAACACTGCTCTAGTCTAGCTGCTATAGTCAATCAGACACTGTGCTCTAGTCTAGCTGCTATAGGCAATCAAACACTGTGCTGTAGTCTAGTTGCTATAGTCAAACACTGTGCTCTAGTCTAGCTGCTATAGTCAATCAAACACTGTGCTCTAGTCTAGCTGCTATAGTCAATCAAACACTGTGCTCTAGTCCAGCTGCTATAGTCAACACTGTGCTCTAGTCTAGCTGCTATAGTCAATCAGACACTGTGCTCTAGTCTAGCTGCTATAGTCAAACAAACACTGTGCTCTAGTCTAGCTGCTATAGCCAGAAATCAAACACTGTGCTCTAGTCTAGCTGCTATAGTCAGTCAAACACTGTGCTCTAGTCTAGCTGCTATAGGCAATCAAACACTGTGCTCTAGTCTAGCTGCTATAGTCAACACTGTGCTCTAGTCTAGCTGCTATAGTCAATCAGACACTGTGCTCTAGTCTAGCTGCTATAGTCAAACAAACACTGTGCTCTAGTCTAGCTGATATAGTCAATCAAACACTGTGCTCTAGTCTAGCTGCTATAGCCAGAAATAAAACACTGCGCTCTAGTCTAGCTGCTATAGTCAGTCAAACACTGTGCTCTAGTCTAGCTGCTATAGGCAATCAAACACTGTGCTCTAGTCTAGCTGCTATAGTCAACACTGTGCTCTAGTCTAGCTGCTATAGTCAATCAGACACTGTGCTCTAGTCTAGCTGCTATAGTTAGTCAAACACTGCTCTAGTCTAGCTGATATAGTCAATCAAACACTGCTCTAGTCTAGCTGCTATAGTCAATCAAACACTGTGCTCTAGTCCAGCTGCCATAGTCAACACTGTGCTCTAGTCTAGCTGCTATAGTCAATCAGACACTGTGCTCTAGTCTAGCTGCTATAGTCAAACAAACACTGTGCTCTAGTCTAGCTGCTATAGCCAGAAATCAAACACTGTGCTCTAGTCTAGCTGCTATAGTGAGTCAAACACTGTGCTCTAGTCTAGCTGCTATAGGCAATCAAACACTGTGCTCTAGTCTAGCTGCTATAGTCAATCAAACACTGTGCTCTAGTCTAGCTGCTATAGTCAATCAAACACTGTGCTCTAGTCTAGCTGCTATAGTCAATCAGACACTGTGCTCTAGTCTAGCTGATATAGTCAATCAGACACTGTGCTCTAGTCTAGCTGCTATAGTCAAACACTGTGCTCTAGTCTAGCTGATATAGTCAATCAAACACTGTGCTCTAGTCTAGCTGCTATAGTCAATCAGACACTGCTCTAGTCTAGTTGCTATAGGCAATCAAACACTGTGCTCTAGTCTAGCTGTTATAGTCAATCAAACACTGTGCTCTAGTCTAGCTGCTATAGTCAATCAAACACTGTGCTCTAGTCTAGCTGCTATAGTCAATCAAACACTGTGCTCTAGTCTAGCTGCTATAGTCAATCAAACACTGTGCTCTAGTCCAGCTGCTATAGTCAACACTGTGCTCGTCTAGCTGCTATAGTCAATCAGACACTGTGCTCTAGTCTAGCTGCTATAGTCAAACAAACACTGTGCTCTAGTCTAGCTGCTATAGCCAGAAATCAAACACTGTGCTCTAGTCTAGCTGCTATAGTCAGTCAAACACTGTGCTCTAGTCTAGCTGCTATAGGCAATCAAACACTGTGCTCTAGTCTAGCTGCTATAGTCAACACTGTGCTCTAGTCTAGCTGCTATAGTCAATCAGACACTGTGCTCTAGTCTAGCTGCTATAGTCAAACAAACACTGTGCTCTAGTCTAGCTGATATAGTCAATCAGACACTGTGCTCTAGTCTAGCTGCTATAGTCAAACAAACACTGTGCTTTAGTCTAGCTGCTATAGTCAATCAAACACTGTGCTCTAGTCTAGCTGCTATAGTCAGCAATCAAACACTGTGCTCTAGTCTAGCTGCTATAGTCAATCAAACACTGTGCTCTAGTCTAGCTGCTATAGGCAATCAAACACTGTGCTCTAGTCTAGCTGCTATAGTCAGTCAGACACTGTGCTCTAGTCTAGCTGCTATAGTCAAACAAACACTGTGCTCTAGTCTAGCTGCTATAGTCAATCAGACACTGTGCTTTAGTCTAGCTGCTATAGTCAATCAAACACTGTGCTCTAGTCTAGCTGCTATAGTCAGTCAAACACTGCTCTAGTCTAGCTGCTATAGTCAATCAGACACTGTGCTCTAGTCTAGCTGCTATAGTCAAACAAACACTGTGCTCTAGTCTAGCTGCTATAGTCAATCAAACACTGTGCTCTAGTCTAGCTGCTATAGTCAAACAAACACTGTGCTCTAGTCTAGCTGCTATAGTCAATCAAACACTGTGCTCTAGTCTAGCTGCTAGTCAATCAAACACTGTACTCTAGTCTAGCTGCTATAGTCAGTCAAACACTGCTCTAGTCTAGCTGCTATAGTCAATCAGACACTGTGCTCTAGTCTAGCTGCTATAGTCAATCAAACACTGTGCTCTAGTCTAGCTGCTATAGTCAATCAGACACTGCTCTAGTCTAGCTGCTATAGGCAATCAAACACTGTGCTCTAGTCTAGCTGCTATAGTCAATCAGACACTGTGCTCTAGTCTAGCTGCTATAGTCAGTCAAACACTGTGCTCTAGTCTAGCTGCTATAGGCAGTCAAACACTGTGCTCTAGTCTAGCTGCTATAGTCAACACTGTGCTCTAGTCTAGCTGCTATAGTCAATCAGACACTGTGCTCTAGTCTAGCTGCTATAGTCAAACAAACACTGTGCTCTAGTCTAGCTGCTATAGTCAATCAAACACTGTGCTCTAGTCTAGCTGCTATAGTCAATCAGACACTGTGCTCTAGTCTAGCTGCTATAGTCAATCAAACACTGTGCTCTAGTCTAGCTGCTATAGTCAATCAGACACTGCTCTAGTCAGTGCTCTAGTCTAGCTGCTATAGTCAATCAGACACTGCTCTAGTCTAGCTGCTATAGTCAAACAAACACTGTGCTTTAGTCTAGCTGCTATAGTCAATCAAACACTGTGCTCTAGTCTAGCTGCTATAGGCAATCAAACACTGTGCTCTAGTCTAGCTGCTATAGTCAATCAAACACTGTGCTCTAGTCTAGCTGCTATAGTCAATCAGACACTGTGCTCTAGTCTAGCTGCTATAGTCAATCAAACACTGTGCTCTAGTCCAGCTGCTATAGTCAACACTGTGCTCTAGTCTAGCTGCTATAGTCAATCAAACACTGTGCTCTAGTTTAGCTGCTATAGTCAAACAAACACTGTGCTCTAGTCTAGCTGCTATAGTCAAACACTGTGCTCTAGTCTAGCTGCTATAGTCAATCAAACACTGTGCTCCAGTCTAGCTGCTATAGTCAATCAAACACTGTGCTCCAGTCTAGCTGCTATAGTCAATCAAACACTGTGCTCTAGTCTAGCTGCTATAGTCAATCAAACACTGTGCTCTAGTCTAGCTGCTATAGTCAACACTGTGCTCTAGTCTAGCTGCTATAGTCAATCAGACACTGTGCTCTAGTCTAGCTGCTATAGTCAATCAAACATTGTGCTCTAATCTAGCTGCTATAGTCAATCAAACACTGTGCTCTAGTCTAGCTGCTATAGTCAATCAAACACTGTGCTCTAGTCTAGCTGCTAGTCAATCAAACATTGTGCTCTAGTCTAGCTGATATAGTCAATCAAACACTGTGCTCTAGTCTAGCTGCTATAGGCAATCAAACACTGTGCTGTAGTCTAGTTGCTATAGTCAATCAAACACTGTGCTCTAGTCTAGCTGCTATAGTCAATCAAACACTGTGCTCTAGTCTAGCTGCTATAGTCAATCAGACACTGTGCTCTAGTCTAGCTGCTATAGTCAAACAAACACTGTGCTCTAGTCTAGCTGCTATAGCCAGAAATCAAACACTGTGCTCTAGTCTAGCTGCTATAGTCAATCAGACACTGCTCTAGTCTAGCTGCTATAGGCAATCAAACACTGTGCTCTAGTCTAGCTGCTATAGTCAATCAGACACTGCTCTAGTCTAGCTGCTATAGTCAAACAAACACTGTGCTTTAGTCTAGCTGCTATAGTCAATCAAACACTGTGCTCTAGTCTAGCTGCTATAGGCAATCAAACACTGTGCTCTAGTCTAGCTGCTATAGTCAATCAAACACTGTGCTCTAGTCTAGCTGCTATAGTCAATCAGACACTGTGCTCTAGTCTAGCTGCTATAGTCAATCAAACACTGTGCTCTAGTCCAGCTGCTATAGTCAACACTGTGCTCTAGTCTAGCTGCTATAGTCAATCAAACACTGTGCTCTAGTCTAGCTGCTATAGTCAAACAAACACTGTGCTCTAGTCTAGCTGCTATAGTCAAACACTGTGCTCTAGTCTAGCTGCTATAGTCAATCAAACACTGTGCTCTAGTCTAGCTGCTATAGTCAATCAAACACTGTGCTCCAGTCTAGCTGCTATAGTCAATCAAACACTGTGCTCTAGTCTAGCTGCTATAGTCAATCAAACACTGTGCTCTAGTCTAGCTGCTATAGTCAACACTGTGCTCTAGTCTAGCTGCTATAGTCAATCAGACACTGTGCTCTAGTCTAGCTGCTATAGTCAATCAAACATTGTGCTCTAATCTAGCTGCTATAGTCAATCAAACACTGTGCTCTAGTCTAGCTGCTATAGTCAATCAAACACTGTGCTCTAGTCTAGCTGCTATAGTCAATCAAACACTGTGCTCTAGTCTAGCTGCTATAGTCAATCAAACACTGTGCTCTAGTCTAGCTGCTATAGTCAATCAAACACTGTGCTCTAGTCTAGCTGCTATAGTCAATCAAACACTGTGCTCTAGTCTAGCTGCTATAGTCAATCAAACACTGTGCTCTAGTCTAGCTGCTATAGTCAATCAAACACTGTGCTCTAGTCTAGCTGCTATAGTCAATCAAACACTGTGCTCTAGTCTAGCTGCTATAGTCAATCAAACACTGTGCTCTAGTCTAGCTGCTATAGTCAATCAGACACTGTGCTCTAGTCTAGCTGCTATAGTCAATCAAACACTGTGCTCTAGTCCAGCTGCTATAGTCAACACTGTGCTCTAGTCTAGCTGCTATAGTCAATCAAACACTGTGCTCTAGTCTAGCTGCTATAGTCAAACAAACACTGTGCTCTAGTCTAGCTGCTATAGTCAAACACTGTGCTCTAGTCTAGCTGCTATAGTCAATCAAACACTGTGCTCTAGTCTAGCTGCTATAGTCAATCAAACACTGTGCTCCAGTCTAGCTGCTATAGTCAATCAAACACTGTGCTCTAGTCTAGCTGCTATAGTCAGTCAAACACTGTGCTCTAGTCTAGCTGCTATAGTCAACACTGTGCTCTAGTCTAGCTGCTATAGTCAATCAGACACTGTGCTCTAGTCTAGCTGCTATAGTCAATCAAACATTGTGCTCTAATCTAGCTGCTATAGTCAATCAAACACTGTGCTCTAGTCTAGCTGCTATAGTCAATCAAACACTGTGCTCTAGTCTAGCTGCTATAGTCAATCAAACATTGTGCTCTAGTCTAGCTGATATAGTCAATCAAACACTGTGCTCTAGTCTAGCTGCTATAGGCAATCAAACACTGTGCTGTAGTCTAGTTGCTATAGTCAATCAAACACTGTGCTCTAGTCTAGCTGCTATAGTCAATCAAACACTGTGCTCTAGTCTAGCTGCTATAGTCAATCAGACACTGTGCTCTAGTCTAGCTGCTATAGTCAAACAAACACTGTGCTCTAGTCTAGCTGCTATAGCCAGAAATCAAACACTGTGCTCTAGTCTAGCTGCTATAGTCAATCAGACACTGCTCTAGTCTAGCTGCTATAGGCAATCAAACACTGTGCTCTAGTCTAGCTGCTATAGTCAATCAGACACTGCTCTAGTCTAGCTGCTATAGTCAAACAAACACTGTGCTTTAGTCTAGCTGCTATAGTCAATCAAACACTGTGCTCTAGTCTAGCTGCTATAGGCAATCAAACACTGTGCTCTAGTCTAGCTGCTATAGTCAATCAAACACTGTGCTCTAGTCTAGCTGCTATAGTCAATCAGACACTGTGCTCTAGTCTAGCTGCTATAGTCAATCAAACACTGTGCTCTAGTCCAGCTGCTATAGTCAACACTGTGCTCTAGTCTAGCTGCTATAGTCAATCAAACACTGTGCTCTAGTCTAGCTGCTATAGTCAAACAAACACTGTGCTCTAGTCTAGCTGCTATAGTCAAACACTGTGCTCTAGTCTAGCTGCTATAGTCAATCAAACACTGTGCTCTAGTCTAGCTGCTATAGTCAATCAAACACTGTGCTCCAGTCTAGCTGCTATAGTCAATCAAACACTGTGCTCTAGTCTAGCTGCTATAGTCAATCAAACACTGTGCTCTAGTCTAGCTGCTATAGTCAACACTGTGCTCTAGTCTAGCTGCTATAGTCAATCAGACACTGTGCTCTAGTCTAGCTGCTATAGTCAATCAAACATTGTGCTCTAATCTAGCTGCTATAGTCAATCAAACACTGTGCTCTAGTCTAGCTGCTATAGTCAATCAAACACTGTGCTCTAGTCTAGCTGCTAGTCAATCAAACATTGTGCTCTAGTCTAGCTGCTATAGTCAATCAAACACTGTGCTCTAGTCTAGCTGCTATAGTCAATCAAACACTGCTCTAGTCTAGCTGCTATAGTCAATCAAACACTGTGCTCTAGTCTAGCTGCTATAGTCAATCAAACACTGTGCTCTAGTCTAGCTGCTATAGTCAATCAAACACTGTGCTCTAGTCTAGCTGCTATAGTCAATCAAACACTGTGCTCTAGTCTAGCTGCTATAGTCAATCAAACACTGTGCTCTAGTCTAGCTGCTATAGTCAATCAAACACTGTGCTGTAGTCTAGCTGCTATAGTCAATCAAACACTGTGCTCTAGTCTAGCTGCTATAGTCAATCAAACATTGTGCTCTAGTCTAGCTGCTATAGTCAGCAATCAAACACTGCGCTACAGTGCTACACCCGGTTAAAGAAATCTCCGTTTGTAAGCCATTGTTTCAGTTAGGGTTGCACTTCCTTGTTCACCTGGAGGGTGAAATTGTCCCCGCCCCTTCTCTGGCTTCGTTCCTGTCATTAACCAATCAGCTGCTGCTCCCCCTGCTGACTGGCATGCCGTCAGCCAGTAACATGACCCAGAAGACACTGCAGAGGTGAAGTGAGGCGGGGAGTCCAGCAGCCTTCCCGAGTGCGAGGCACAGAAACAGAACGATGGGTTGCGGATGCAACCCCGGTTCCCTGAAAGAGAAAATAACCATCAACATGAGATATTGCCGTCAGGCAGCACCGGTAGGCTGAGCTTTTATAGCAAAGCTGCCGATAGGCCCCCACGCCAGCTGCAGTGTAAGCCCGCCCCCCTGGGAGCTTACTTAACTGCGCGCGCGGGGATGCACTTCCTCTTTTGCTCTTCAGGCCGTGAAGGCTACCGGAGCGACCTCGCAGCTTGATGGTTATTTTCTCTTTCAGGGAACCGGGGTTGCATCCGCAACCCATCGTTCCCTTTCAAGTCGAAAATAACCATCAACATGGGATACAGTGTACCCTAGCTGTCGCGAGGGAGGATTCTCGGCAGTAGGACAGACTTACGTCATAACGCAACTGCGTAGGCAGTACATCTAGGCATATGCGGAGCTGCGCCTCAGCGTCTATGCTCGTAATGACACCTGTTTTAAAGGTGGAACAGTCAACACCATGCTATCAACCACTCTATACGTCCGCATCCTGAGGCGTCGTAGAGTGTAAAACAGATGCTCCAAACAGTGGAGCAGAGGAATCCAGTACATTTAACCTGTAAAACCTCATGAAAGTATGCGGTGTAGCCCAACTGGCTGCCGCGCAAATATCAGACACCGGCACCCCTCGAAAGAGGGCCCAGGATGTCGCCATACCCCTGGTAGAATGCGCCTTCAACTGCCCTGGTGGTGGAAGGCCTGCAGATTCATACGCTAATTTAATAGCATCCACTATCCAGTGGGAAAGGCGCTGTTTAGACAGCGGCTGACCCAAAGATCTAGAACCATGGCATATGAACAACTGTTCTGTCTGCCTCACAGTCTTTGTACGGTCAATATAACACCTCAATGCCCTCACGGGGCAGAGCATGTGTAACCGCTCTTCCTCTGGGGAAGAAAAAGGAGGAGGATGGAACGCCATCAACTCGACTGACTGGTTCATGTGGAACGGGGATATAACCTTTGGTAAAAAGGCCGGATTAGGGCGCATGGAGACCTTAGAACCGTCTCCTGCAAAACGAGTACAAGAAGGATGCACTGAAAGTGCATGTAACTCGCTCACGCGTTTTGCTGATACCACAGCCAGCAAAAATGCAGTCTTAATAGATATGAGCTTCATATCCACGCTGTGGAGAAGCTCAAACGGTGCCTTGGTAAGGGCTTCTAGCACCACATCAAGGCTCCACGACAGTAAACTGGTCGTTCTTGGAGGCCGCAAGCGTCTTGCGCCTTTCAGAAACTGAGATGCCAAAAAATGGCAACCAGGTGATAAACCGTCAATGCGTACATGACAAGCCGAAATGGCGGCTAAATACACTTTAAGTGTAGAAGGAGATTTCCCTTCATCCAGCAGTTTCTGCAGAAACTGCAATATTACTGCCATAGGACAGGAGACTGGGTCGTGGCTCTCAGCCAGACACCAACTCTGAAACAACTGCCACTTATACGCATACTGCGACCTAGTAGAGGGCGCTCTCGCACTCTGGATGGTCGATATAACTGCAGTCGAAAGCCCTAAGGCTGACAGGCGCTCCCGCTCAGGGGCCAAACCCATAACTGCATGAGTTTGGGGTTCGGATGCCAAAGCTCTCCTTGAGCTTGGGACAACAGGTCCGCTCGCAGAGGGAGCTCCCTCGGGCGACCGTGCAGTAATTGCACTAGACTCGGGAACCATATTCTCCGAGGCCACCGAGGAGCGATCAGAATCACTGTCGCTCGCTCTACCCTGACCTTCTCCAAGAAGGCGGGGAGCATCGGAATCGGTGGAAAGGCATACAGGAGCCCTGGCGGCCATTCGTGAGCCAGTGCATCCACCCCCAGGGGGCTGTCGAGGTCCTTCACCGAGAACCATAGGGGACAGTGCGTGGTCTCTCGCGAAGCGAAGAGATCGACTTGCGCTGTGCCGAACCATTCCCAGATGCGCTCTACCACCCGAGGGTGAAGACGCCATTCGCCCGCAAGAGGACCTCCTCTGGACAGGAGATCCGCTGCGTAATTGACTCTGCCCGGCAGATGAACTGCACGCAGAGAGGCTAAACGCGGTTGAGCCCAGAGCAACAGCCGCGTTACCATCCGGTGAAGACCGGGGGACCGCAATCCGCCCTGGCGATTGATATACGCCACTACTGTGGTGTTGTCTGACCGCACTAACACGTGCTTGTCTAGAAGCACTGGCAAGAAGTGCCGAAGGGCGAGGTCCACTGCTCTGAGTTCCAGAGCGTTGATGTGGGCTGACCTCCAGGGTCCTGACCACACTCCACGGGTCCCTGTCCCGTTCCAGACTGCTCCCCAACCTTGGTTGGAAGCGTCGGTTGTGGTAACTTCCCTTCGGAAGATGGGACCCAAGCGCACGCCCTGGCGGATGTTCGACTGAACTTTCCACCAGCGTAATGCTTCCCAGCAGGTTCGGGATACCCTCAACCTGCGGTGCTTGTCTCTCCGCGGGTGCAACGCGAAGGCATTGAACCAGGCCTGCAGAGGTCTCTGGTGTAGTAAGCCCAAAGGAAGGGCTTGCGAGGCGGCAGCCATCAACCCCAGCATGCGCTGACAGAGCTCCATGCTGACTGTTTCTCTCAACCTGAATAGGGAGAGACACCGCTCTAATGAGGCAACTCTTTGTGTCGATAGGGTCGCTTCCATGGACACTGAGTCCAGATGCAGACCCAAAAACTCGGTCTGTTGGCTGGGCACGAGGCGGCTCTTGTCTGGATTGACCTTCAGACCTAGCCGCTGAAGATGGTCTGTAACCATCACTGTGTGCTGTGCCAGCTGCTCCTTTGACTGCGCGCAGACGAGCCAGTCGTCCAGATAGTTCAGCAGTCGGACGCCTTGAGCCCGCAAAGGAGCTAAAATGGTGTCCATACACTTCGAAAAGGTTCGAGGAGCTAGAGACAGGCCGAATGGCAGGACGCAAAACTCGTAGACCCTGCTCTGGAATGCGAATCGTAGATACTTCCTGTGACCCGGACAGATGGGAACGTGAAAGTACGCATCTGTCAGATCTATGGTGGTAAACCAGTCGCCCTGCCGGACAGACTGGACAATGTGCCTGTGAGTGAGCATCTTGAACGACAACACCCGTAGGTATTTGTTCAGTACACGCAGGTCTAGAATAGGGCGGAGCCCGCCGTCCTTCTTTGGCACAAGGAAGTATTTGGAGTAGAACCCCTGGTCGGTCAGAGCAGGGTCTACTAGTTGAATGGCACGCTTCCTGAGCAATGCCTGTATTTCCACATTCAGAGCTGAGGACTGAACCACGTCCTTCACCACAGTTACCACCACCCCCCTGAAGGGGGGGGGTTTTAACCGGAACTGAAGGGTGTACCCGGTGAGTATAGTCTTGCGCACCCAGATATCGCTGGTGCATTGTTGCCAAAACAGAAGCTGTGGAACAGTATAGGGTTGGGTTAATGGCTGCCTGGTTTTCTCAGGGCTGCTTAGGCTTCGCTCGCTCACGAGGGGCCTGGCCAGAGCCACGAGGGCGTGGTCTGCCGCCTCCTCTAGGTCGCCACCCTGTGCGCTGCGGTCTCCCCATTGGGATTTGGCCACGCGCTGCTGTACCCGCCGGGGAGGTCTTAGTACCCCCTGGACGCGGCTGGTGTTGCGGTGGTGTTCTACGCCACTGATGTTCTTGTGGGCGTTTGACCTGGAAAGGCCTACGCGGCCATATCGTAGCCAACTGCTGTGATGCCTCTCTAGCCTTAGCTGAACTTTGCAGCATCTCTTCCACCGCTGGGCCAAATGTGTGCCCCGGTGTAATTGGGGCATCCAACAAGGGAGCTTTGTCATGCTCCTGGACTCTCGCCTGCGAGAGCCAGAGCTGTCGTCTGGCCACCACCAGAAACGCGATGCTCCTGCCCTGGGCCCGCGCGCTAAGCTGGGCTAGCTTGACCAGCAGCTGGGCAATTAGCCCCAACTCCGCTCTCAGAGACACCGAAAGGTAGTCTGGGAGATCCTTTATTAACGCAGCCTGATAAACTGAGAGGAGGCTGGCCAGATTGGACAGCCTAACTGCCTCTGTAGCCGCCGAATAGCCCCTCTTGAGGTGCACCTCAGTGATCCTGCACTGCTTGTTAGGGCAGGTGGGGTCCTTCACCAACCCAGAGAGTGTTGGTGACTTCACCAACGCTGCGAACGCAGCGCCAACTGGCGGAAATGACGCCAGACCCGCTTCACTCGCCCCTTGCATGGTAAAGGCAGCCGCCTTACGCGAGGTTGCCGGGGCGGAGGCTGGAGTCCCCCAAGTGGACTGCACCTCCTTAACAAAGTCTGGGAAGGCCGGAAGCGTCCTAGACTGCTGGCCCTGTGCCAAAGGCGACTCAAAAAGAGAGCGTCTAGGTTCTTCAGTGGCAGGCCATTCTAAGCCCAGGTGGCGAGTCGCCCGCTCTACTAGGGACCATAAAGAGTCATCTACGCCTACCTCCATCTCAGACTCTGAGTGGTGGGACGTGAGCTCTGCCTCCACACTATCCTCTCCGTGGAGAGGCTCACCCTCTGATGCATCTCGAGAGATAGCATCCACGTCCCATGCGTCCTGTTGCGCAACTGGAACGGACAGGGGTTGTGGTGGGATGATCGGCTGGTTGACAACCGGTCTGACTGGCTCCTCTGCGGCCCGAGCTGTGGCAAGGGACACGAGCAGCGATTGCTGCCCCATCATAAGGTCCATAAACTGAGACATCTTATTAGTGAGCTCAGTTACACCACCTCGCCTGTCGCGACGAGGAGAACGGGAACGTCCTCTCCTTCGGGGCGATCTAGAGCGGGATCTCGAGATCTGACGGGGGCGTTCGCCGCGAGGAGAAGGGCCTCGCATTACAGAAAGGCTGTGGGAGCGGTCTCTCTTACGCCTAACGTCAGGAGATCGTTGACCAGGGGTAACCTGGGAAGGCGAACTCCTGGAAAAAGGCAGCTTCGCTGGCGGGGAAGCCAAAGAAGGCTGCGGGGCGGAAAGGGTGTGTGACGACCCAGATGAAGGGGAGCGATCCCCGACTGCTCTCCTCGCCCTACGACGCAGAGTGCGCATCTGAAAGCTTGCACATGACGTGCAAAAGGCTTTGTCTGCCAAGGCAGATGCCGCATGCTCCGGCCCCAGACAGGACACGCAGTCCTCATGCGGGTCATTAGCCGGTAGCTTCGTCCCACAGGTGACGCAGCGGTGAAATGACATGGTGCAGCACGTTGTATGCCGAAGCGTACCGTGCCAGTAATAGGAGCGCCGAGCGTTAAGCACTGAGCACCAAGCGTACAGCTTTAAGGTGCGTTGAGGCGCGTGCACCAAGCACTGAAAAGACAATCGTCAAGTGCGTGCACTGAGGCACCGAGCGTCGAGGTGCGTGCACCGAGCGTCGAGGTGCGTGCACCGAGGCACCGAGCGTCGAGGTGCGTGCACCGAGGCACCGAGCACCGAGCGTCGAGGTGCGTGCACCGAGGCACCGAGCACCGAGCGTCGAGGTGCGTGCACCGAGGCACCGAGCGTCGAGGTGCGTGCACCGAGCACCGAGGTGCGTGCACCGAGGCACCGAGCGTCGAGGTGCGTGCACAGGTGCGTTGCGTGCACTGAGCCCAAGCACTAGGCGCCGAAGCGCTACACCAAGCGCCTAAGCGCTGACACCGAAAGCGCCGGAGCGCGTGTACTGCACCAGACGATCCACGTCAGCTGACCCGCAAAGCGGAGACGCTATGTGCTCTAGTACTGTGTCTGAGTCTCGAAAGACAAGGTGTTGTGCTGCTTATAAGGGCAACAGTTAATGCACTTGGTGGTCGTCTTCCTTATACTGTATGGGAAAAAAACTTTTTTTTTTTTTTTTTTTTTTTTTTATTTGTTTGGACGCTGCAGCAGACACTACGTATAGTGTAAGAACAGTGGGGCTATACTCAATAGCAGCCACGTGGCGGTAGAACGCGCCGCGGTGGGGGGGGAGACTGCAATGCAGGCTGCACGCACACACACACACACACGCGGTCTAGCCTAAGCAAGACCGAGGCTGCAATAATGCGCGTGGCCTAAGGCCAACGCAACACGCGTCCCAAACAATATACAATAAAAAATATATATAACAATATATATATACACAAAAACCCAAATAATAAATATAATATAAATTATATATTATAATAATAACAATAAGAAAAGGAAGACGGGAGACCACGAAGACGCGATGCCGAAGCAAAGCGAAAGGAAAAATATATATTAACAAGAAAATATATATAATCCTAAATAACACAGTAACTGAAATAAACTCAGAGAAGGGGTAATTAACCAGCTTCTCAAGCGTAAAGCTTATCGAGTACAATCAGTTAACAAGCTCTATTATCTATTACCTACCGTACCAAGGCTGAAGACAAAAGAGGAAGTGCATCCCCGCGCGCGCAGTTAAGTAAGCTCCCAGGGGGGCGGGCTTACACTGCAGCTGGCGTGGGGGCCTATCGGCAGCTTTGCTAAAAAAGCTCAGCCTACCGGTGCTGCCTGACGGCAATATCTCATGTTGATGGTTATTTTCGACTTGAAAGGGAACTTCCTTTAATCCAGTGATCATGTCAAATCCAGGTCTGCGAGAACATCTTTCAAAAACTGGACATCTGAGAGCTAATGCAACTTCCAAGCAGGTCATCTGTATGAAATTATTTTATTAAGCTATAAATCACTTAAAGAAAAAATAAAAATCATGAATTTCCACACACTTTAATTTTCCAACAGTGTAGATTTTTATTTAAAGCTATTTAAAGACGTCTTCATATATATATATATTTTTTTTAAATTTGTAAAAATCATCTTTTGGAATGTAAAATTCAGATTGCAAAAGCAGTGGCTCAGTGTGTGAGGTTTACTGGTCCCAGTTTAATAAGCACACTGGTCTAGCAGACGTAACTGGCAGTGAAGAGAGACTGGGAGGCAGCATTGTCTTTCTGTCCGCTCTGAACGTAAGATCCAGTCGACGCCAATCCGTTAATCTGAAGAAAAAAATAATAAACCAATCAGTAACACACAGAGACACACACACATACACACAGAGGTATAGACATACATAGAGACAGACAGACACTGACAGGGTGAAGAACCCTCCTCTGTAAAGAAGGGTTTATTTTTGTGATGGATTTTGTTTCCAGGACTTGTTTTTTTTCCGGTGTTACAGAATATCTGTTCCCCCAGCAAACAAATACTAACTCCCCCCTAGGAACCTATATTTCACCTTGTGAATATTTGTTTCCCTCCTTATTTTTTTGTAACAGGTCTTTGCTAAATCGATGTTAATAATTTGACTGCGCCACCTTGTGTTTATGGAAGAGAAGGACCTCGAGTGGTTGGTTCCCGCACAAACTCTTTTATCCGGGAGAAACCAAGCAATCACACACCAGAAATAATCTTTACAAGCTTTTTTATTAGTAATAATTGATTTTAAAAATCTCGAGCACATTAACAATAATGTAAACCATATGACAATGCCACCTTCACTTCACAGTCTATAACAATTGTCTAGTATAGATAGGGATGATACAATAAAACAAACTCTAAATCTATCAGTTTCTTATAGTGAAGTTAATTAAACTAGTTACCACAGATTATATTATTGCAGTTTATATAAAATACTCGGATCTATCAGTTTCATAAAGTCTCTCCGCGTTCCAGCTCCAGTCTGCAGCGCGGAATCTCCTTCACAAGTCCGGCTCTCCCTCTCACAATATTCCTCCGCATTTATAAAGGCAGGAGATGATTGGCAGGGCGGGGAGATCAAGCAGAGCCGTGGAACGGGAGACGCGGTTGCTAAGCAACAGGGCGGGCGTGCATTGGGCAGACAGTCCTTCAGCCAATCGGAGTTTCGCTCGTATAGTTCCATAGAGGAAAGAGAGAAAGTAGTTTAGGGGGGTCCAGTGAAGCAAATCCATCAAACCACACTCGAGATGAGAAATAATAATAAAGAGGTGAACAACAAAACACACATTTATATAAATAAATCAACACACACACAATACACATTTATCAAATAATAATATGAGAAACACAATCCACACGTGAATAATAATAATAATAATAATAATAATAATAATAAAATAATAATAAAATAATAATAAAATAATAATAATAATAATAATAATAATAATAATAATAAGAATAAGAAGACCCTACTACAATCGCACAGTTTCGTTTTTCAAAGCTGGTAAAGGATTTCCTCGTGAGTCAGGGCAGTACACGTGTTATTAGAGTGACTGTATCCTGCTTACAGCGCGTCCACTCAAACAACACGGGGGTGAAAAAAACATACATTTTAACACGTGTTTTTACGTGTTACTTTGTCACGCATTTACGCGATCATTTTTAACACGTAGTCACGTGATGGTTCTCTATATACGTTTTTTTTTAAAAATTATTTTATTTATTTATTCATGTAAGGTAGCAATGCGCTTCCTTAATATCTGTAATTACAGAACCGCTTCTGAATTAACTGCGCTGAACCGGGCAGCTGTGAAAGGGAGACATTAAGGGCGCGTTCACGGAGATCATTCTGCGCGGATTCTGTGCAGAATCTGACCAGTTCATAGAAGATCATCGGATAAACTGGTCAGATTCTGCACAGAATGATCTCCGTGAACGCACCCTGAGTCTGTCTTTATTCACTTCAATGCGCAAGCGCAGCTTTAAAAAGAGAGAGCGACGCTGGGAAATGCAGTCTTTCTTTATTCACTTCAGTGCGCAAGCGCAGCTTTAAAAAGAGAGAGCGACGCTGGGAAATGCAGTCTTTCTTTATTCACTTCAGTGCGCAAGCGCAGCTTTAAAAAGAGAGAGCGACGCTGGGAAATGCAGTCTTTCTTTATTCACTTCAGTGCGCAAGCGCAGCTTTAAAAAGAGAGAGCGACGCTGGGAAATGCAGTCTTTCTTTATTCACTTCAATGCGTAACCCGAACACGTTACACGCTGTTGCTGTGCTTGTGTGTTTATAATGTGGATCTGCAGCGGCCACGCGAAACTCTCCTGTCTACAGATTAATCGAGTATCTTGTTAAATAGAATATATTTGCTTAACAATCAGTTTCTGCAAGTGAGTCACATGATTCTAGTTTCGTGTTGTTTGTATACTCTTAGTAAATAAATGGTACAACCAAAAATATGTTTTAAAACAAACAGTATTTATTTACTTTCACAATATAGAACAGCATAAACATTCTGCATGGACAAACGTGATCGCACAGTTTCGTTTTTCAAAGCTGGTAAAGGATTTACTCGTGAGTCAGGGCAGTACACGTGCTTATTAGAGTGACTGTATCCTGCTTACAGCGCGTCCACTCAAACAACACGGGGGTAAAAAAAAAAACACATACATTTTAACAAGTAGTTACGTAAGTAAGATCCAGTCGACGCCAATCCGTTAATCTGAAGAAAAAAATAATAAACCAATCAGTAACACACAGAGACACACACACATACACACAGAGGTATAGACATACATAGAGACAGACAGACACTGACAGGGTGAAAAACGATAGGTTGCGGATGCAACCCCGGTTCCCTGAAAGAGAAAATAACCATCAAGGTATAGGTATGGGACATTGCCGTCAGGCAGTAGGGATTGGCTGAGCTTTATGTCAAAGCTGCCGATAGGCCTCCGCGCAAGCTGCCGTGTAAGCCCGCCCCCCTGGGAGCTTACTATACGCAGCGCGCGGAGAGTCACTTCCTCTTTTGCCCTTCAGGCCGTGAAGGCCTCCAGAGCGACCTCGCGGCTTGATGGTTATTTTCTCTTTCAGGGAACCGGGGTTGCATCCGCAACCTATCGTTCCCTTTCAAGTCGAAAATAACCATCAAGGTATGGGAACAGTGTACCCAAGCCGTCGCGAGGGAGGATTCTCGGCAGTAGGACAGACTTACGTCATAACGCAACTGCGTAGGCAGTACATCTAGGCATATGCGGAGCTGCGCCTCAGCGTCTATGCTCGCAATGACACCTGTCCCAAGGTGGAATAGTCACACCATATTGTACCTACTCTAGACGTCCGCAACCTGAGGCGTCATAGAGTGCAACACAGATGCTCCAAATGACGGAGCAGAGGATTCCAGCACATTTAGCCTGTAAAACCTCATGAAAGTATGCGGCGTAGCCCAACTGGCTGCCGCGCAAATATCAGACACCGGCACCCCTCGAAAGAGGGCCCAGGATGTCGCCATACCCCTGGTAGAATGCGCCTTCAACTGCCCTGGTGGAGGAAGGCCTGCAGATTCATACGCTAATTTAATAGCATCCACTATCCAGTGGGAAAGGCGCTGTTTAGACAGCGGCTGACCCAAAGATCTAGAACCATGGCATATGAACAACTGTTCTGTCTGCCTCACAGTCCTTGTGCGGTCAATATAACACCTCAATGCCCTCACAGGGCAGAGCATGTGTAACCGCTCTTCCTCTGGGGAAGAAAAAGGAGGAGGATGGAACGCCATCAACTCGACTGACTGGTTCATGTGGAACGGGGATATAACCTTTGGTAAAAAGGCCGGATTAGGGCGCATGGAGACCTTAGAACCGTCTCCTGCAAAACGATTACAAGAAGGATGCACTGACAGTGCATGTAACTCGCTCACGCGTTTTGCTGATACCACAGCCAGCAAAAACGCAGTCTTAATAGATATGAGCTTCATATCCACGCTGTGGAGAGGCTCAAACGGCGCCTTGGCAAGGGCTTCCAGCACCACATCAAAGCTCCACGACGGTAAACTGGTCGTTCTTGGAGGCCGCAAGCGTCTTGCGCCTTTCAGAAACTGAGATGCCAAAAAATGGCAACCAGGTGATAACCCGTCAATGCGTACGTGGCAAGCCGAAATAGCGGCCAAATACACTTTAAGTGTAGAGGGAGACTTACCCTCGTCTAACAGCTTCTGCAGAAACTGTAATATCACTGCCATAGGGCAGGAGACCGGGTCATGGCCCTCAGCCAGACACCAACTCTGAAATAATTGCCACTTATACGTATATTGCGACCGAGTGGAGGGCGCCCTCGCACTTTGAATGGTCGATATAACCGCCGTCGAAAGCCCTAAGGCTGACAGGCGCTCCCGCTCAGGGGCCAGGCCCATAGCTGCATGAGCTTGGGGTTCGGATGCCATAGCCCTCCTTGGGCTTGGGACAACAGGTCCGCTCGCAGAGGGAGCTCCCTCGGGCGACCGTGCAACAACTGCACCAGACTCGGGAACCAAATCCTCCGAGGCCACCGAGGAGCGATCAGAATCACTGTCGCTTGCTCTACCCTGACCTTCTCCAAGAAGGCGGGGAGCATCGAAATCGGTGGAAATGCGTACAGGAGCCCTGGCGGCCATTCGTGAGCCAGTGCATCGACTCCTAGGGGGCTGTCGAGGTCCTTCACCGAGAACCATAGGGGGCAGTGCGTGGTCTCTCGCGAAGCGAAGAGATCGACTTGCGCTGTGCCGAACCAGTCCCAAATGCGCTCTACCACCCGAGGGTGAAGACGCCATTCGCCCGCAAGAGGACCTCCTCTGGACAGGAGATCCGCTGCGTAATTGACTCTGCCCGGCAGATGAACTGCACGCAGAGAGGCTAATCGCGGTTGAGCCCAGAGCAACAGCCGCGTTACCATCCGGTGAAGACCTGGGGACCGCAATCCGCCCTGGCGATTGATATACGCCACTACTGTGGTGTTGTCCGACCGCACTAACACGTGCTTGTCTAGAAGCACTGGCAAGAAGTGCCGAAGGGCGAGGTCCACTGCTCTGAGTTCCAGAGCGTTGATGTGGGCTGACCTCCAGGGTCCTGACCACACTCCACGGGTCCCTGTCCCGTTCCAGACTGCTCCCCAACCTTGGTTGGAAGCGTCGGTTGTGATAACTTCCCTTCGGAAGATGGGACCCAAGCGCACGCCCTGGCGGATGTTCGACTGAACTCTCCACCAGCGTAATGCTTCCCAGCAGGTTCGGGATACCCTCAACCTGCGGTGCTTGTCTCTCCGCGGATGCAACGCGAAGGCATTGAACCAGGCCTGCAGAGGTCTCTGGTGTAGTAAGCCCAAAGGAAGGGCTTGCGAGGCGGCAGCCATCAACCCCAGCATGCGCTGACAGAGCTCCATGCTGACTGTTTCTCTCAACCTGAATAGGGAGAGACACCGCTCTAATGAGGCAACTCTTTGTGTCGATAGGGTCGCTTCCATGGACACTGAGTCCAGATGCAGACCCAAAAACTCGGTCTGTTGGCTGGGCACGAGGCGGCTCTTGTCTGGATTGACCTTCAGACCTAGCCGCTGAAGATGGTCTGTAACCATCACTGTGTGCTGTGCCAACTGCTCCTTTGACTGCGCGCAGACGAGCCAGTCGTCCAGATAGTTCAGCAGTCGAACGCCTTGAACCCGCAAGGGGGCTAGAATGGCGTCCATACACTTCGAAAAGGTTCGAGGAGCTAGAGACAGGCCGAATGGCAGGACACAAAACTCGTAGACCCTGCTCTGGAATGCGAAACGTAGGTACTTCCTGTGACCCGGACAGATGGGAACGTGAAAGTATGCATCTGTGAGGTCTACGGTGGTAAACCAGTCGCCCTGCCGGACAGACTGGACAATGTGCCTGTGCGTAAGCATCTTGAACGACAACACCCGTAGGTATTTGTTCAGTACACGCAGGTCTAGAATAGGGCAGAGCCCGCCGTCCTTCTTTGGCACAAGGAAGTATTTGGAGTAGAACCCCTGGTCGGTCAGAGCAGGGTCTACTAGTTGAATGGCACGCTTCTTGAGCAATGCCTGTATTTCTGCATTTAGAGCTGAGGACTGAACCGAGTCCTTCACTGCAGTTACCACCACTCCCCTGAAGGGGGGGGGGGTTTAACCGGAATTGAAGGGTGTACCCGGTGATTATAGTTTTGCGCACCCAGATGTCGTTGGTGCATTGTTGCCAGAACAGGAGCTGTGGAACAGTGTAGGGGTGGGTTAACGGCTGCCGGGGTTTCTCAGGGCTGCTTAGGCTGCGCTCGCTCACGAGGGGCCTGACCAGAGCCACGAGGACGTGGTCTGCTACCTCCTCTGGGGCGCCACCCTCCGCGCTGCGGTCTCGCAAATGCTGGTTGGCTGCGTGCTGCAACCCCCGAGGGGGCGGTTTTACTGCCCTGTGGGTGCGCCTGCTGCTGCGGCGGCGCCCTGCGCCATTGGCGCTCCTGCGGCCGTCTTGGCTGGAAAGGCTTGCTTGGCCACATCTTAGCCAACTGCTGCGACGCCTCACGCGCCTTGACGGAGCGTTGCAGCATCTCCTCCACCGCTGGGCCAAACGTGTGCCCCGGGGATATAGGAGCATCTAACAACGGGGCCTTATCAGGCTCCTGTACCCTGGCCTGTGAGAGCCATAGCTGCCTTCTTGCTACTACTAAAGAAGCAATGCTCCTGCCCTGTGCTCGCGCATTTAGCTGAGCCAGCCTGACCAACAGCTGTGCAACTGCACCCAGCTCGGTCCTGAGCCCGACGGGTGGGGACTCAGGCAGGTCGCGAATCAGCGCCGCCTGGTAGACTGTCAGGAGGCTGGCCACGTTGGACAGTCTAACTGCCTCTGTAGCCGCGGCATAACCCTTTTTTAGGTGGGCCTCCGTAATCCTACACTGCCTGTTAGGGCAGGAAGGGTCCTTAGCCAGCCCCGAAAGTGTCGGCGTCTTTACTAGCGCGGCGAACGCGGCGCCCACTGGCGGAAACAACGCCAGCCCAGCTTCGCTCGCCCCGTGCATGGTGAAGGCCGAAGCCTTGCGAGAAGTCGCAGGGGCGGAGGCCGGTGCTCCCCAGGTGGACTGCACCTCCTTAATAAAATCCGGGAATGCCGGGAGCATCCTGGACTGAATGGGCGGAGCCGATGGCAATTCAAACAGAGAGCGACGTGTTGGCTCTGATGCGGGCCAGTCCACGCCTAGATGGCGGGCTGCCCTCTCCACCACTGACCAGATAGGGTCATTAGTATCCAGCACTTCAGGGTCGTCCTGCCCAGAGTGCTGGGATGCCACCTCAGGCTCTGTATCTTCAAAGAGCGGGTCTGCATCAGATGCGTCCCTTGAGACAGCATCGGCGTCCCACTCTACTTCCTGGGGAACTGGTGGAGGAGCCATCGGCTGACTAGCGCTGGGTCCGGTAACCATTTCTGGGGCCCGAGGCGCCACGTTCGCTAGAGTCATGAGGAGGGATTGTTGTCCCATCATGAGCTCCATGAACTGCGACATCTTGGAGGTGAGCTCAGCCACCCCAGATGTGTCTTGATGCCGTCTACCCCTTCGAGGGGAGCGGGAGTGTCTTCTCCGGCGAGGCGATCGAGATCTGGATCGCGACTCTCGACAGGGGCGAGCCCCGCGAGAGGAGGGGCTGCGGGAACGTTCCCGAGCACGCCTAATTGGAGACCTCTGACCAGCTGTAAGCTGGGAAGATGGGCTCATAGGCTGAGACGTCGCCGGCAGCGACACGATAGACGATGGTGGGGCCGAGACGGTGTGGGACGAGCCCGAAGATGGGGAACGACCTCCCACCGCCTTCCTAGCTCTCTGGCGTAGGGTGCGTGTTTGAAACCCCGCACATAGCTGGCAGTATGCCCTGTCTGCCAGGGCAGATGCTGCATGGTCCGGCCCTAAACATGCGACACAGTCCTCATGAGGGTCGCTGGCAGGCAACTTGGCCTGACAGGTCACACAACGGTGGAACCCAGACATAATGACGTCAAAGACGAGAGCGAGGTGCGCGTCGTCGAGCGCCGAAGCGCTGGGCACCAAGCGTCAAGCACCTGATGTGCGTGGGCCGAACGCCGCCGCGTCGAGCACCGAGGCGTCGAGGGTGCGTGCGTCGAGCACCAAGCGCCGAAGCGTCAAGCACCGAGGTGCGTGCGTCGACGTCAAGGGTGCGCGCGTTGAGGCGTCGAACGCCGAAGCGTCGAGCACCGAGCGCCGAAGCGTCGAGCGTCGAGCGCCGAAGCGCCGAGCGTCGAGCACCGAGGTGCGTCGAGGGTGCGTGCACCGAGCGTCGAGCGTCGAGCGCCGAGCGTCGAGCGTCGAGGGTGCGTGCACCGAGCGTCGAGCGTCGAGCGCCGAGCACCGAGCGTCGAGCGCCGAAGCGTCGAGCGTCGAGCACCGAGCGTCGAGCACCGAGGTGCGTCGAGGGTGTGTGCACCGAGCGTCGAGGCGCGTGCGTCGAGCGTCGAGGGTGCGTGCGTCGAGGCGCCAAGCGCCGAGCACCGAGCGTCGAGCGCCGAAGCGTCGAGCGTCGAGCACCGAGCGTCGAGCACCGAGGTGCGTCGAGGGTGTGTGCACCGAGCGTCGAGGCGCGTGCGTCGAGCGTCGAGGGTGCGTGCGTCGAGGCGCCAAGCGCCGAGCACCGAGCGTCGAGCACCGAGGTGCGTCGAGGGTGTGTGCACCGAGCGTCGAGCGTCGAGCGTCGAGCACCGACGTAGATGGAAACGTGCACCGAGCGTCGAGCACCGAGCGCCGAAGCGTCGAGCGTCGAGCACTGAGCCCCAAGTGCAGAAGCACTAAGCACCAAGCGCAGAAGCGCTGCACAAAGCGCCGAAGCGCTGCACCAAGCGCACAAGCGCTGACACCAAAGCGCCGGAGCGCGAGCGCCGAAGCGCGAGTACCAAGCGTGGAACGCAAGCACAGACGCCTAAGCGTCAGCTGACCCGCCAAGCGGAGACGCAAAGTGCTGGTACAGTGTCTGGTGCTGTGCAATACCTACCTGAAGGTGCTGGGGATTTTGCACGTTGGTGGTTGTCTTCCTCTGTATAGTGAAGGGAAAAACTTTTTTTTTTTTTTGTGGACGCTGCAAAAGGAAAGGGAGTGTAGTGCAATACCACGTGGCGGGAACGCGCCGCGGGGGGGGGGACACTGCAGAGCAGACTACCCGCACACACACACGGTTAGCCTAAGCTAGACCGACACACAATGTAAATATATATAACAATATAATTACACAAAATATAATATATATAGAAAATATATATACAAAAAACCCACACAGTAAATATAAGGAACAGAGGAAAGACGGGGAGACCACGAAGAACGCAATGCCGAAGCAAAGCGAAAAGGAATATATAATGTAGACACAAAATATATCCTAAAATAATACAATACAATAATAATAATAATAATAACTGAAATAAACTCGGAGAAGGGGATAAACCAGCTTCTCAAGCCTAAGCTTAGTGAGTACAATCAGTCAAAATAGCTCTAAGTCCTACCGCTACTGATGCTGAAGGCAAAAGAGGAAGTGACTCTCCGCGCGCTGCGTATAGTAAGCTCCCAAGGGGGCGGGCTTGCACGGCAGCTTGCGCGGAGGCCTATCGGCAGCTTTGACATAAAGCTCAGCCAATCCCTACTGCCTGACGGCAATGTCCCATACCTTGATGGTTATTTTCGACTTGAAAGGGAACCCTCCTCTGTAAAGAAGGGTTTATTTTTGTGATGGATTTTGTGTCGAGGACTTGTTTTATACCGGTGTCACATTATATTTGTTCCCCAGGAACCAATATTTTGCCTTTCAAATATTTGTTCCCCCCTTATGTTTTTCTAACAGCCATCCTTCTTTGCATAGAAGTCTATATCGCTGCCCTTTCAACTGAACCCTAACCCTAAACTTGTACCCCCAGTCCCCTCGGACAGGTCCAGCCTCCCCTGCAATAATACATGAGAACAGCCTGCAAGCATTCCTCACATTCACGAGCATTATACATGCAGAATTCACATGGAAATAGAACACACACACGCATGTGGGGGGAGGGGACACACACATGTAGGCAGGGCCGGATTTAAGGGAGGGGGGGGGGGGAACTGAGCTGCCGAGGGGGCCCGCAGCCTGAATAAAATAAATACCTAAATAAAAATGGCTATTTTACAATTTAAAATCCAAAGAAAAAATTGAAAAAACTTAGCGGTGCAGCAAAACGAATAAAACAAAAGTAAAAGCAAGCTAGTGAAAAATGCCTGCTGGAAAACATTGAGACGATCACATCACGGGTTTAAATCCTATAAAAATGAAGTAAAGACAACAACTAATGAACCTGAACAACTGGTCAGCGAGAGTTTAGGCGGCGCTGCTGTTCCAGATAACGGGGCTGAAGAATTAGAAAGTAGAACAGAACCAGGAGTCGAAGCCAGTCTGCCCACATCGGCGATCAACGATCAAGATAACTTCAATCTGCCTTTCACTTTAACACACAGACTTGAGGAATAACATTCTGGAGAGATTCGACAGAACGAGTGGAACAGGTCTTTAGAAGAGCTAAATCGATGTTAATAATGTGACTGCGCCACCTTGTGTTTATCGAGGACAAGGACCTCGCGTGGTTGGTTCCCGCGCAAACTCTTTTATCCGGGAGAAACCAAACAATCATACACCAAAAATAATCTTTACAAGTTTTTTTATTAGTAATAATTGATTTTAAAAAATCTCAAACACATTGACAATAATGTAAACCATATGACAATGCCACCTTCACTTCACAGTCTATAACAATTGTCTAGTATATATAGGGATGATACAATAAAACAAACTCTAAATCTATCAGTTTCTTATAGTGAAGTTAATTAAACTAGTTACCACAGATTATATTATTGCAGTTTATATAAAATACTTGGATCTATCAGTTTCATAAAGTCTCTCCGCGTTCCAGCTCCAGTCTGCAGCGCGGAATCTCCTTCACAAGTCCGGCTCTCCCTCTCACAATATTCCTCCGCATTTATAAAGGCAGGAGATGATTGGCAGGGCGGGGAGATCAAGCAGAGCCGTGGAACGGGAGACGCGGTTGCTAAGCAACAGGGGGGGGGGGCGTGCATTGGGCAGACAGTCCTTCAGCCAATCGGAGTTTCGCTCGTATAGTTCCATAGAGGAAAGAGAGAAAGTAGTTTAGGGGGGTCCAGTGAAGCAAATCCATCAAACCACACTCGAGATGAGAAATAATAATAAAGAGCTGAACAACAAAACACACATTTATATAAATAAATCAACACACACACACACACAATACACATTTATCAAATAATAATATGAGAAACACAATCCACACGTGAAGAAGAAGAAGAAGAAGAAGAAGAAGAAGAAGAAGAAGACCCTACTACAATCGCACAGTTTCGTTTTTCAAAGCTGGTAAAGGATTTCCTCGTGATTCAGGGCAGTACACGTGTTATTAGAGTGACTGTATCCTGCTTACAGCGCGTCCACTCAAACAACACGGGGGTGAAAAAAAACATACATTTTAACACGTGTTTTTACGTGTTACTTTGTCACGCATTTACGTGATGATTTTTAAACACGTAGTCACGTGATGGTTCTCTATATACGTGATTTATAAAATGTATTTATTTATTTATTATTTATTTATTCATGTATTATTTTTATTATTTATTTGTTTATGTAAGGTAGCAATGCGCTTCAGTAATATCTGTAATTACAGAACCGCTTCTGAATTAACTGCGCTGAACCGGGCAGCTGTGAAAGGAAGACATTAAGGGCGCGTTCACGGAGATCATTCTGCGCGGATTCTGTGCAGAATCTGACCAGTTCATAGAAGTTCATCGGATAAACTGGTCAGATTCTGCACAGAATGATCTCCGTGAACGCACCCTGAGTCTGTCTTTATTCACTTCAATGCGCAAGCGCAGCTTTAAAAAGAGAGAGCGACGCTGGGAAATGCAGTCTTTCTTTATTCACTTCAGTGCGCAGGCGCAGCTTTAAAAAGAGAGAGCGACGCTGGGAAATGCAGTCTTTCTTTTTTCACTTCAGTGCGCAGGCGCAGCTTTAAAAAGAGAGAGCGACGCTGGGAAATGCAGTCTTTCTTTATTCCCTTCAGTGCGCAGGCGCAGCTGTGAGCAGGGGGTGTAGGGATATATAAATATAGTCCTGTAGGTCTAAAGCTGTGTTCATGAATATATCACCACTTCCTGTGCGGCTGAAGGACTCCACTTCATCTAGAGCCTCACAACGCACCCAAGACGTGGTGATATTACCTCATGATAACACACACACACACACACACCCTGTCCTACGACATGAAACAAACATACATGTGGCTATGTTTTAATACAAAATCCATGCATCCATAATTCTGATTATTTATCTAAATAATCTCACAGCTAATTCTTTACAAATGAATCGTTTCTACATTTCTCGGAGTGCTAAGTAGTGTGGTGTTATAGTTTAACATATGAGTTATCAGTGCTATTTGAGTATTTAAAATATGGTTATCTTCAAAATTAAAATATCAGCAACGGTGTGTTAATTAAACGAAGCGCCTGACGCCGCTCGGAACTTTCGCATTTTTAAATCCTAACGGTCTCTGCTCAGCGGAGTGGAATGTTCAGGAGCCGGTTGCCTAGCAGCGTCTCCGCCTCCTTCTCTGCCCCGCCCCCTCTCTCCCTCTCACGTGTTAAATCAGCTCTAATCGTGTTAAATTGAACACTCAGAAAGTGTCTATACTGTCCCACTCTACACAGTGTTAATCTTACACTTTTGAAAGGGTTAGCTTTTTAACACTTTAGCAGAGTTACTGTAACTCAGTAAATTGTTAAAATGAACAGTGGCCAACCCTGGTTATTGTTGCATTAACTCTACACTCGTGTAACATGTTCACAATCAACTCCATCAGAGTACATTTTTACTCTGCCAGTTTTCTACCTTTCAACCCTGTAGGGTGTAAATATAAAATCAACTCTCACACTGTAACTTTCACTCTAATAGAGTTCACACTATAGGATGTAAACTTGAATTATAACCATTCCAGCCATATAATACCCCCTGTACCCCCCAATGTGTTTGTGCCTTTAACCTTAGTGTACTTACAACTAAAATAAACACAGCACAGAATCTGCTGTTATTTCTTTTAATCTCAACATGTACACCACATTCAACACGTGACATTACCCTGACTCACATTGAACAGGTAAACATGACACAACTTGTGACAATGTGTTCTCTATCAGTATGATACAAAAACAGTCTGATGTACGGCCGATGGTAAAGCAGCACTTCTACACACATCAAAAACAAAATGCAAGTCATACAATGTGACAGTATGGGACAATGCATGTTCTCTCATCATCCGTGTCATACTGCCTGTCATAAGGTCTATGGTGAACCAGGTCTTCTACACATATCACAGTAAATGCATCACTTATTTCTTCAATGCTGAATGCATTTAAGTGATCATCAAAACACAACGTAGCAACATTCGAGGTCAAAAGAAAAGCTTGGTCATCTTTTCCAATCACATTAATGATCTTCTTGAATACAGGCATTTCACTTTCTGTACCTGAGCAAACAAACTTACCAATGTGATACTCGCTTCCATAGTTCTTCACCCAACTAGATGTGGAAACATCAGAGTATAAACTGGAATGGCCTTCTGGTCAACGACGATGTAGAATTTCTGGATGATGTTCTTTTGTTCGCCGACACAGAGGAGGAAGGGCTGTTCACGTCCAACTTGCGCAAGGAAGGTCACCATGCTCGTCCCCACCTGAAAGAAAGAACATAGGGGAAACCACAGCCATTCATTTCTGTCACACAAAGCAAAGACAAAGCAGCCTGAGGTACAAAGTAGCCTCCATTATTGCACTCAGATTGAGCAAACATGCTGATTGGTTACGATACAGCTGCTGTCTGCAATGCACCTCCAATCACCTTGGTGAAACTGTCAGAAAGCAAGGGGCGGGAGAGGGGCTTGCAGGGGCTGTGTGTATGGCAAGGAGGCACTGTGCTAGATAAAAGGAGAGTGGCACAGAAAAGCACAACCAAAATAAGAGAACATACCTTCATATATTTCACCAGATGGTCAGCAGCTTGAGAGACAACGATCTTTGCAGCCCTCTTGCCTTTTGAGGTCGGGGGTAGCAGATGCAGCAGCAACAGAATGGCTGCCAAGTCACTGTCCCATCATAGTCTTAGTGAAGGATAAACACAGTAGAGCAAACGCTACAGTAAACGCTACAGTAAAAACCTGAAGCTCACATGACATGTTAGTAAGACCAAACTATTTGGTGGTCAAGCAGAAATGATGTACTCATGTACCCAAATCATCAGAGTCGTGCTGCGCAGAAGAGAGGAGGGCTTCCAAATGGGCACTGGGGGGTAGGTTCTTGCAGTCTGCGATGACTCTGGTCTGAACAAAGTTGGCCATTTCGCCAGGAACTTGCCAGATGCATCCTCTCCAAACAGCATTGTGAAGTCTTGGTCGATCTGAAAAACATTGAACCAACATTGTTTCACAAAACTCTTATCTTTAAATCTACAAAGTATGGCAAAAAGCTTGCTTCTAATCATAACTACCAAGCCTGGTATGTCAAGGAATCGGGGGAAGACGCCCAAGATGGTTGAGGACTTCTCTGGATCCTGCACAATGTTCTGTCTGTGTTTGAATGTTGCCCTCATCTTCTCCTTGACCAGTGACTCGTCAGTTGAATGTTGAAGCACAGATATCGCCTCTCTGCGTTCGTCGCCTGTCAGTTGCTCAACAGTTGAATGTGAAGCCCGCTTAGCCTTTGGACCATCTTGGTATGTGGACATGGATCTCTTCTTGGTCCCATGTGATGTGTTGCGTTGGACAGTCTTAATCCTCCAGGCCAGGTAACCCGATCCACTTTCGGCATTGCAGTAGTGTTCCTTTCAAAAGGAAAACACAGTAAGAACTTGACAAAACAGAGTTCCCCTTACCATTGTGCATGCAGGGCAGCCCTGCCTGCCTAGGTCTCGTGCTCCCCCACCAGAAAGACTTAGACTTCTACTGGTTTCTATTGACAGTTTTGGATAAAGAGGGTCTGGATGAGAGATGGAGCCTTCCCACCCTGTCTGGACTATAATCTAGGGGAAACACTGACAAATACATAAGGTCACTATTTAGGACCATAGTACTCTTGGCCAGGTGTCCCCAGTACAAGATGAGTCCTGAGCTGATAATTGAAGCAATTTGGCCCCACCAATTTAATTAAGAAAGGTTAAAAATGTGCATGCATTGTTACCTACAATAATCCAAACTTACATATCCATCACTTGAATCTGGATCCTTCAAATAGGGGAATAAAGTCACGATTCCCAGGGCATGCTTGGTGCGCACACTTGATGGGGGGACCCTCCTTTTAAGATAAATTGGAACAGAACACCACAACATGAATATATGAAAACTAATGACTAAGACTAAGTCTGACTAAAATCGTTCCAGACAAAATGTTGGTTTGTGATTATGTTATCAGTAAAGAAAGGTAATTCTAGCATTGTTATCATACAGACCCAGCACATTGAATCATTCACTTACCCATGCCTCTCAATCATATCTGCCACAAGCATGTTCACTAATAGCCTACGGGTGCTATCAGAGAGACTCTTGGTTTTGGCAAACTCAAGGAATATCTTTTCACCACCTGCCTTCGAGTCAAGGATGGCACTGATCATCTGGAAGAACAAGATAAAAACCTAACAGCCACAGCAGTGCATCTTCAAGGGTGCTGGAAATGGCAGAAACCACACAATGTGTTCTAAAACATTGACTAATGCACAAGCAGTGCATATAATACAAAATATATATTTTTAAACTCACACCTCCTGCTGCATTACTGTCTACGGGACTATCAGTCCGATTTCTTCTCCTTGCTATGGTTTCTTCAAGAATCACAGTTGAACCTGATGATGAATCAGACCCCACTGAGCAGAACGAGGCCTCGGATAGATCTGAAGACACACACAATGGGAGCAGAAGCAGACATGACAAACTGGCTCATCACTCGAGCTATCTGTGCTCTAAAGCCCATTGACTGTGTTTTGCACTGGCTGAAGTAAGCAATCAGTTGAAAGGAGACTTGTGATTTTGCCATTGCCATGACAATTCTGTCAAATTAGACGAGTCATCCTATCGTCCGCTGTCATAAAAAACGGATGATAGGATGACTAATGACATCTAATTTGATAGAAAATTGTCATGACAATGCCAAAATCACAAGTCTCCTTTCAATAAATTCCTTACATTAGCCAATGCAAAACACGGTCAATGGGCTTTAAAGCACAGCTAGCTTGAGTACTTAGCCAGGACGTCCTGTCCGCTTCTGCTCCGTATGACATCATTTTGAGAATTTAAAGGGTTTAAGCAGAATGTGCAACAGGATAAACTTTGCTTAGCCTATAACTCAAAGTCTTACCAGATTGTTCTCCAGTGAAGACTTTGAAGGATACTTCATTTGACGTCATAAGCTCATCAAAGATGTCTGCATCATCTTCAATTCCTGAAGAGTCCTTTAAGTCCACGTGGATCTCTGGTGGCAGATTGAATTTTTCTGAAACTGAGAAAAAATGGGCACGTTAGCTACCATTGGACTGACCTGAGACACTCACAAGAGCACAAGATTGAATTCCACTGTAAGACATTAAGCCTACCTAAATGTAGCCCATCTGATTACAAATGAACTATCCACAACAAAAGAAATGAAATAGTCCTGAGATTCTGTCTTAACTGAGCTGCTTGGATGAATTCAGTGTAATCATACTTGGGATCTGTCTTAGGAACCCTCACATATCACCTCACTCCCTTCATTCCACTGGAACCAGCATCTCCTTAAGCACATGTGACATGCCAAAAAGAAAACCAGCTAGCTATCCAACTTTATATGAAATAAGGACAGATCATCAATAAACATTTTGACAAATACATTTCTTTAATGTGTGATATCAGGATTCCAATATTAATCTTCATACGATATCTTTGATATTAATCGCCTGCTCCAATGTCTTTTGATTTAACTCTAGCTGGTGTTAAAATAGGGCGATACGAAAAATGGAAATTTGGGATTTTTTAAGGACTCGTGATCTCTTAACTAAATATCAAAACCAAACTAATAGTTTATATGAATGAGAATGCATTGTACTGTCAAGAAAATAAGATATAACTGTGCTTAATTTTAAAATATATTTTCGGTGTTAGAAAGCCACAATGACAGTAAAGCGCGTAACCGTTAGCCCCGCCCATTATGTGACATCATCACCTGTCCTCCTTCATAGGATTCAATGCAGGAATGTTAATTTCTAGTGTATCGTTATTGTGTAACTACAGGCTAGGATGAAGGATACGAGCACCGCCCTACAGGTCCAGTGTGCCGAATAACAGAACATAAACAGAACATAAACAACAATAACAGAGCACTCACACACACACACACACACACACACACACACACACACACACACACACACGCACACACACACACACACACACACACACACACACACACACACACACACACAGAGCACAGTGATATTCCATTGAGAAGAAACACACACACACACACACACACACGCACACACACACACACACACACACACACGCACACACACACACACACACACACACACACAGAGCACAGTGATATTCCATTGAGAAGAAACACACACACACACACACACACACACGCACACACACACACACACACACACACACACAGAGCACAGTGATATTCCATTGAGAAGAAACACACACTCACACACACACGCACGCACACACACACGCACGCACACACACACGCACACACACACACACACACACACACGCACACACACACACACACACAGAGCACAGTGATATTCCATTGAGAACACACACACACACACACACACACACGCACACACACACACACACACACACACACACAGAGCACAGTGATATTCCATTGAGAACACACACACACACACACACACACACACACAGAGCACAGTGATATTCCATTGAGAAGAAACACACTCACACACACACGCACGCACACACACACGCACGCACACACACACGCACACGCACACGCACACGCACACGCACACACAACACGCAGTCCAGTGGCCACGCCCCCTGCTCGCGCCGCAGTTCTGAGAGCTCTCAGCTGTCAGTCTCGCGCCGCTACACGACACAGACCCCGTTCAAATATCTCGACTTTAACCGACTTTTCTGCTCTCCTTTAATAATTAAATCGATACCTGTTGAGCCATTCGTGCATCTCAATCACAACTGAGAAACCAGTTAATAGCAAAATTGATTTGATTTACGTGTTTTTTTTTTCTGTGAAACAACCAAATTAAGCTTTAATTTTTGATTAACAAGCAGAAACGAGATCGCAACGTGTTAATAACGACAAATCTTTATCAAAGCTACAATGAAAAATAAAGTATTTGATGCTGGACTCACAATCGTTGTGCGTGACTGTATTTACATAAGAAGAGTCGCTTCTGCTTTGAAATGAAAAAGTCAGACTTACGATTTAAAAGCCCATTTAGTTGTTTCACAGAAAAAAAAAAAAATTAAATCAATGTTACTATTGACACGTTTCTCAGGATGTGATTGAGATACACGAATGGCTTAACGCAGGGCTCTTCAACTCGTTTATTTCGGGGGCCAGATTGTAAAAAAGTTAAGAGTAGGCGGGCCAGAAACATTGTATTCAGCACATTTTTAATCCTCAGATGAAATACACTCTGCTTGTTTTGCTTTGTCGTCCATTTTTGGTATTTTACGTCTAATGCTGAAAACTAGATTTTAGCAACCTGAATGAAATCAATGCAGCCCTGCCTGTGTCCCACCTGCTCCGCACAGTACAGCAGGGCACAGAAAAGCCAGTGCAGACGCACTGAGAGGCTGATTAAGGGTGTGTTCACGGAGACCATTCTCTGCAGATTCTGTGCAGAATCTGACCAATTCTAAGATCATTGGATAAACTGGTCAGATTCTGCACAGAATGATCTAAATGAACGTACTGTCAGTCTTTTTTATCACGTTAATGCGCAAGCGCAGCTGTGAAAACAGAGCGACGCTGGGAAATGCAGTCTTTCTTTATTCACTTCAATGCGCAAGCGCAACTTTAAAAAGAGAGAGCGACGCTGGGAAATGCAGTCTTTCTTTATTCACTTCAATGCGCAAGCGCAGCTTTAAATAGAGCGAGCGACGCTGGGAAATGCAGTCTTTCTTTATTCACTTCAATGCGCAAGCGCAGCTTTAAAAAGAGAGAGCGACGCTGGGAAATGCAGTCTTTCTTTATTCACTTCAATGCGCAAGCGCAGCTTTAAATAGAGCGAGCGACGCTGGGAAATGCAGTCTTTCTTTATTCCCTTCAGTGCGCAAGCGCAGCTTTAAATAGCGCGAGCGACGCTGGGAAATGCAGTCTTTATTTATTCACTTCAATGCGCAGGCGCAGCTTTAAAAAGAGAGAGCGACGCTGGGAAATGCAGTCTTTCTTTATTCCCTTCAGTGCGCAAGCGCAGCTTTAAATAGAGCGAGCGACGCTGGGAAATGCAGTCTTTCTTTATTCACTTCAATGCGCAAGCGCAGCTTTAAAAAGAGAGAGCGACGCTGGGAAATGCAGTCTTTCTTTATTCACTTCAATGCGCAAGCGCAGCTTTAAATAGAGCGAGCGACGCTGGGAAATGCAGTCTTTCTTTATTCCCTTCAGTGCGCAAGCGCAGCTTTAAATAGAGCGAGCGACGCTGGGAAATGCAGTCTTTCTTTATTCACTTCAGTGCGCAACCCGAACACGTTACACGCTATTGTTGTGCTTGTGTGTTTATAATGTGGATCTGCAGCGGCCACGCGAAACTCTCCTGTCTACAGATTAATCGACTATCTTGTTAAATAGAATATATTTGCTTAACATTCAATTTCTGCAAGTGAGTCAAGTGATACTTGTTTCCTGTTGTCTGTATACTCTTTTAACGGTACAACCAAAAATGTGTTTTAAAACAAACAGCATTTAATTTCACAACAGTTTACAGACCAGCATAAACATTATGCATGGACAAATATGATCGCACAGTTCCGTTTTTCCAAAGCTGGTAAAGGATTTACACTTCACAGTCCACTCACTGTTTTCTGTAGGAGTCTAACCCTGTATAATATGCACAGTCTTAGACAAGATAATCACACAAAACAAACACCACGGGTGCATACACACAGAAGCAGCTATGAGAAAGCAAGACATGAACGTGTTCTTTACATTTAATATTTTGGTTAATTGTGGGCTCTAGTTTTTTATTTAACATCACTGAGTCCCTTGTCCCTGTGGATTGCAACCACAATGTAGAAACATATAGAGAATGGATGGGAATGGTCAATAAACATCACTGCTTAAAGCGTGTTTATTTATTTCTAATACTGGACCCTGTCTTAATACTGCATTACATTCGGAATATAGCTGAATTATTAATTGTAGATAATACTTAGAATACCAGATACACATTTACCATTAAAAAGCAATACATGTGATTTCTTTACCAGTCGTTCATTATTTTGTGTATCAGCCTCCACACAAAGCCGAGCGCAGTGCGGTATACTGTAATGATGCTCCAGTCAGTGTGCCCGGACTGCACCTGAACCATCTTAAAAACACGAAGCCTCCAATAAGCTCATTTGTAAAAGTTAGTAAAGAATGGCGCTATATAATCTAAGGAAGCTGAATGTGAACTCCTAGCTGGAGCAACGAGAGAGGGAGAGAGGGGGCGGGGCAGAGAAGGAGGCGGAGACGCTGCTAGGCAACCGGCTCCTGAACATTCCACTCCGCTGAGCAGAGACCGTTAGGATTTAAAAATGCCAAAGTTCCGAGCGGCGTCAGGCGCTTCGTTTAATTAACACACCGTTGCTGATATTTTAATTTTGAAGATAACCATATTTTAAATACTCAAATAACACTGTATTAAAAAATACTTTACTTTAGTTCCAGACCGTTTCCCCAAAAATAAAAGAAGGTACGTATTTATAATAAGTATATTTGTTATGATATTATTAAGACTAAACGAATGTGGTACAGTTTGGTGTTTATTTCATTTAATTATTTATTTCTTTATAAAATGTTGTAGTGTTTCATTTTTTTTTAAAAATATTAATATTTTATTTTCACAAAATCACATCCATACATTATCAGTTGATCTGCTAGTGTAATCAAATCTCAATATTACTCGTCAGTAATTCATACATAGACACGCTGTGGTAACTTCAAGAAGTTAAAATGTAAGGCTGGATTACAGTTTAACCAAATAAATAAATAAATACATTAATGACGATATGAAACAAAAATACGTTTTGGTAGCTCATAGGTATTTAAATTACAAAATGCGACCCGTTTTAGAAATGGATTTATAAACTAACTGCCATTTCAATCTAAATTATATTTAAAACTGTTTGAGGGGCAGACTAGCATAGATGATTTCTAAAATCCATTCACTTGTTAAGTAACCAATCAGCTGCTGCCTCCCCTATTGACTGACATGCTTTCAGCCAGTAACCTCGAAGACACTGCTGCGGTGAGCGAGGAAGGGAAGTTGTAACAGACTGTCAGAGAATATATTCTTTCTTTCTTTCTTTCTTTCTTTCTTTCTTTCTTTCTTTCTTAGCAGGCGCCCTTATTCAGGGCAACTTACAGTTGTTACAAAATATCACAGTACAAAGTATCACATAGATAATAGCAGTACTGGAATACAATACAATCACTAGTAAGAGCTAATTCAAATAAGAGAAAATAAAAAATGCAGTCAATAATTACGTTTCAGAGTGATTTCAATTAAGAGCAGTTAAACTTACAAATGTTTGGTTATAAGAGTAAATTCCATTAAGAGCAAGTAGTCAGTACAATAAATAGAGAAGAACGATTTCAAAGAAGAGCAATTACAAAAAAAAAAGTGACTACGGTTACCTTTTAAGAGTAAAATCAAGTACGAGATACAGCAAATATAATTCTGATTGAGAGCAGTAGTAGAATACGGCAAAGTGTGGAGCAGTTCAGTGCAAGCACAAGCTGATGCAAGTACTGGTACAGCTGGATGCCGTCCAGTCCAGCATAGTGGAGAGTGGTGAGGTTTACAGATGCTGTCTGAACAGCTGTGTCTTGAGGAGGTGCCGGAAGCTGGCCAGGAAACTGAAAGCTTTCTTTAACCGGTTGTAGCATCACATGTGTTAAAATGAAAATACTTTTGAAGACACTGAGAAAGACTTCTAGTGGAAACGTTTGCCATTGAATTTACACTGAAGACGCTGAGAAAGACTTCTAGTGGAAACGTTTGCCATTGAATTTACACTGAAGACACAGAGACTTTTAAGTGCGTGTCTCCTCACTCTCCTCTCTCTCCCGCGCAGGTTGAACTGTGGTGACTATGACAGCACCACCCCCTTGCACATGGCAGCCATCTGCGGCAACACCAACATGGTCAAATTCCTGCTGGCCAGGGGGGCGGAGCCCACAGTGAGAGACCGGTTTGGAGGTACCCCCCTGTTCCTCGCTATCAAATACAGGTACCCTTGAAACACCGCCCCAACCCCTAATCCAGACTCTAACCTCTCTGCACATCAAAATCTTGATCCCTTTCACATTTGAAATTGTAATAGATATTTTCTGAAAGGGGTTTCAAGGTTTCTGCTTACTATACATTATAAAGGTTATTAGTGTATGTTTGAGTATCGGAGGTGTGTCTCCCTCTAATCATGTTGAGAGTGTGTTTCATTCTCTTGCACTCTTTATAGGACAGACCCTCCCTCCTCCCTCTCCCTCTCCCCCCTCTCCCTCTCCCTCTCCCCTCTCCTCTCTCCCTCAGATTTATATCAGCTAATTTGTGGTGTGTCGAGCATCTCTTATAATATGTTTCTGAGTGTCGGGTGCGTCTCCCTCTGATTGTGTTGAGAGCATGTTTCATTCTCGTGCACTCTTGTAGGACAGATCCTCCCTCTCCCCTCTCCCCTCTCCCTGTACCTCAGATTTATATCGGCTAATTTGTGGTGTGTTGGGCATCTCTTATAATATGTTTCTGAGTGTCAGGTGCGTCTCCCTCTGATTGTGTTGAGAGTGTGTTTCATTCTTGTGCACTCTTTGTAGGACAGATCCTCCCTCTCCCCTCTCCCCTCTCCCTGTACCTCAGTTTTATATCAGCTAATCTGTGGTGTGTTGGGCGTCTCTTATAATATGTTTCTGAGTATCGGGTGTGTCTCCCTCTGATCATGTTGAGAGTGTGATTCATTCTCTTGCACTCTTTTAAAACACTCAATGCTGAAGTTCATTGCCATTGATTGATACTCTATTGTAAAGGTGAGGGAAGGGCAGCTTTTCTTGTTTTGAAATCAACACATTAATAAATAGGCATGCTTTGATTGATTTTAATACCTGCTGACAAATACAACTTAGCCATTACGATTACTCTGAAAATACGAGTATCGACACCACTAGCATTCTACGTTCCCTCCAAGACTTTCATTTAGTTAGCCACTGTGGCTAAAGTAACTTAACGTTTTTTAGCCACACTGGAAAAACTTAAGCCACTTAACAATACTGTAAACAAGTTAAACATGCTGTTTCACAAGGCAAAAAGACGTGTATTTTATTTGAAAACACGTAGATATTTAAATGCCAGACCCTACCCTTTACAATACACATAAACGGTATATTTAAAGTGCACTATAAATCTGATTCCCATTTAATAAATGCCAAACTTAGTCCCACATGAAAAAACTTCATTACAGATTTCCTAAATTCTGAATAGGTTTGCAGAGATATTCATGTACTGCATAATCCTTTACATTATTTGGACTGTGACGCGGTTTTCTTTCCACTGCAGGACAGTGCTAGTGTGTGTTAATATTAATGTCTCCCTGTGGCAAAGTGCCCGCCCCTGTGTGTATTTTGTGTGTTATGTGTTGCTGTATGTTGCGTGTGTTAATGTTGGTGTATAGTCATTGGTACACGGGATATAAACGGGTCTGTGTTTCACGTGTATTTAAAAAGTGTAGATTTATATTTAGGCACGAGGAGGGCACAAATCACTTCACGTGCTGGTTAAATGTAATATGTGAGCACGGGGTTGCACAGAATTAATTCACGTGCTGGGATTCAAGTGAATAATTAATTAGTAATTGAATCCCAGCACAATAGTATATATAGACGCACATTTCTTTCAGTCGGGGTTGGGTGTTCGGAAGAGGAGAACGGGTGAGAGAGAGAGGAATAAGTAGTAGTGAAAGATCGTAAAGATAAGTGTTTTGTTCTCACCGTGTTTGTTTGTCTCCGTGCACCGTTTGTTTAGTGTTAGTCCGTTTTGTCTGTCTCTTTATTTTGGCTATAGTGCCGTGTCCTGTTTTGTATTCCATTGTTTTCAAACCTTTTATTTGTTAATAAACGCTGAGTGCAGCCATTGCACTCAGCTCATCACAACCACCGTCTCTGTGTTTGAATTCCTTTCTGGTCTGACGCAACCCACTCTGGCCGTCTTTGTGACACGTGGTGTCAGAAGTGGGATAGCCGCGCCTCCAAGCGTCAGACCAGGAGGGGTCTGGATTAAAAAAAAAATAAATAAAAAATAAAAATAAAAATAAAGGATTACAAATATTGTTTTGGGGAAAAAAAAAAAAAAAAGTCAATGGCAGAAGACGCCATCAAACTGCGGGGCTGGTTCCTGGAGAATGCTGGGCTGGAGGCCCAGTCTCTGCCCATGGTCGTCCGGGCCCTGTGGATGATGGACTGTGAGAGATGGGAGGCCTATCAGCAGGAACACACCCCAAACACCTTGGAGGAAGGTGTGGAGTTTCTCCTCAGCTACCTGGAGGCAACGATAAACGGAACAGCAGCCCAGGTAGCAGGACCACCAGCAGAGGAGTACCTGCTGTCCCCATCTCCACCAGCAGAGGGTGAATGCCTGCTGGTTTTGCCTCCACAGCCCAAGCGGGAGGAGCCTGAGCGTCCACAGCCCGAGCGGGAGGAGCCTGAGCGTCCACAGCCCGAGCGGGAGGAGCCTGAGCGTCCACAGCCCAAATGGGAGGAGCCTGAGCGTCCACAGCCCAAATGGGAGGAGCCTGAGCGTCCACAGCCCAAATGGGAGGAGCCTGGGCGTCCACAGCCCAAGCGGAAGGAGCCTGAACGTCCTACGCCTGAGTGGAAGGAGCCCGAACATCCTACGCCTGAGTGGGAGGAGCCCGAACGTCCTACGCCTGAGTGGGAGGAGCCCGAACGTCCTACGCCTGAGTGGGGGGAGCCCGAACGTCCACAGCCCAAGAGGGGGGAGTCGGTGCGTCCACAGCCCAAAAGGGAGGAGTCGGTGCGTCCACAGCCCAAAAGGGAGGAGTCGGTGCGTCCACAGCCCAAAAGGGAGGAGTCGGTGCGTCCACAGCCCAAAGGGAGGCAAGTCGGGGCTTCCACAGCTCTGGGACCCAAGCCACCAGCAGAGGGAAAATGCCTGCTGGTTCAGCCCCAAGAGCCGGAAGGGGAGGAGTTACAGGCCCAACCCCCTGAAAATTTTTGGGGGGGAGAGGGGCAGGAGGCTGGTGTCCCCCAGCAGCCTCTATTCATGCTGCTGAAGGCAGCACGGCGCGCACCAGCCCAGCCGCCACAGCGGAGGGAGCCAGCGCCGCCAGGAGCAGAGGAGCTGCCTCTGCCTCCGCCACCTCCACCGGCAGGAACAGAGCAGCAGGAGCTGCCTCTGTCTCCGCCACCTCCACCGGAAGGAGCAGAGGAGCAGGAGCTGCCTCTGCCTCCGCCACCTCCACCGCTTCCTCCACTAGGAGCAGAGGAGCAGGAGCTGCCTCTGCCTCCACCACCACCAGGAGCAGAGGAGCTGGAGCTGCCTCTGCTTCCGCCACCGCCCGGAGCAGAGGAGCAGGAGCTGCCTCTGCTGCCCGTACCTCCACAGGGAGTACGGTGGCCGGAGCCCCAGAAAGGGGAGCTGCCGGCCACGAAGAAGGGGGACGAGGTCTGGAGACCACTTTCCCCAGCAGCAGTTTCGCTGCAGGAGTTCTTGTGGCCAGAGCCCCACAGGAGGGAGCTGCCGGCTACGAAGAAGGGGGAGGTCGGGGGACCACCTGCCCCCGCAGCTTTTTCGCTGCAGGACGGGACCAGCATGCTGTCAGCCGTGCCACTACCGGCAGGGGAGCTGACAGCATTTCCAGCCATGGGCCCACTGAAGCCTCCCTTCCCAGCCCGAGACTTTGGCCTGGACTGCTGGGTATTTAAGGGGGGAGGTGGCCGTTGAGGCCATGTGTGCTTTGCACAGGGGGGGGTATATGTGGCAAAGTGCCCGCCCCTGTGTGTATTTTGTGTGTTATGTGTTGCTGTATGTTGCGTGTGTTAATGTTGGTGTATAGTCATTGGTACACGGGATATAAACGGGTCTGTGTTTCACGTGTATTTAAAAAGTGTAGATTTATATTTAGGCACGAGGAGGGCACAAATCACTTCACGTGCTGGTTAAATGTAATATGTGAGCACGGGGTTGCACAGAATTAATTCACGTGCTGGGATTCAAGTGAATAATTAATTAGTAATTGAATCCCAGCACAATAGTATATATAGACGCACATTTCTTTCAGTCGGGGTTGGGTGTTCGGAAGAGGAGAACGGGTGAGAGAGAGAGGAATAAGTAGTAGTGAAAGATCGTAAAGATAAGTGTTTTGTTCTCACCGTGTTTGTTTGTCTCCGTGCACCGTTTGTTTAGTGTTAGTCCGTTTTGTCTGTCTCTTTATTTTGGCTATAGTGCCGTGTCCTGTTTTGTATTCCATTGTTTTCAAACCTTTTATTTGTTAATAAACGCTGAGTGCAGCCATTGCACTCAGCTCATCACAACCACCGTCTCTGTGTTTGAATTCCTTTCTGGTCTGACGCAACCCACTCTGGCCGTCTTTGTGACACGTGGTGTCAGAAGTGGGATAGCCGCGCCTCCAAGCGTCAGACCAGGAGGGGTCTGGATTAAAAAAAATAAATAAAAATAAAGGATTACAAATATTGTTTTGGGGAAAAAAAAAAAAAAAAGTCAATGGCAGAAGACGCCATCAAACTGCGGGGCTGGTTCCTGGAGAATGCTGGGCTGGAGGCCCAGTCTCTGCCCATGGTCGTCCGGGCCCTGTGGATGATGGACAGTGAGAGATGGGAGGCCTATCAGCAGGAACACACCCCAAACACCTTGGAGGAAGGTGTGGAGTTTCTCCTCAGCTACCTGGAGGCAACGATAAACGGAACAGCAGCCCAGGTAGCAGGACCACCAGCAGAGGAGTACCTGCTGTCCCCATCTCCACCAGCAGAGGGTGAATGCCTGCTGGTTTTGCCTCCACAGCCCGAGCGGGAGGAGCCTGAGCGTCCACAGCCCGAGCGGGAGGAGCCTGAGCGTCCACAGCCCAAATGGGAGGAGCCTGAGCGTCCACAGCCCAAATGGGAGGAGCCTGAGCGTCCACAGCCCAAATGGGAGGAGCCTGGGCGTCCACAGCCCAAGCGGAAGGAGCCTGAACGTCCTACGCCTGAGTGGAAGGAGCCCGAACATCCTACGCCTGAGTGGGAGGAGCCCGAACGTCCTACGCCTGAGTGGGAGGAGCCCGAACGTCCTACGCCTGAGTGGGGGGAGCCCGAACGTCCACAGCCCAAGAGGGGGGAGTCGGTGCGTCCACAGCCCAAAAGGGAGGAGTCGGTGCGTCCACAGCCCAAAAGGGAGGAGTCGGTGCGTCCACAGCCCAAAAGGGAGGAGTCGGTGCGTCCACAGCCCAAAGGGAGGCAAGTCGGGGCTTCCACAGCTCTGGGACCCAAGCCACCAGCAGAGGGAAAATGCCTGCTGGTTCAGCCCCAAGAGCCGGAAGGGGAGGAGTTACAGGCCCAACCCCCTGAAAATTTTTGGGGGGGAGAGGGGCAGGAGGCTGGTGTCCCCCAGCAGCCTCTATTCATGCTGCTGAAGGCAGCACGGCGCGCACCAGCCCAGCCGCCACAGCGGAGGGAGCCAGCGCCGCCAGGAGCAGAGGAGCTGCCTCTGCCTCCGCCACCTCCACCGGCAGGAACAGAGCAGCAGGAGCTGCCTCTGTCTCCGCCACCTCCACCGGAAGGAGCAGAGGAGCAGGAGCTGCCTCTGCCTCCGCCACCTCCACCGCTTCCTCCACTAGGAGCAGAGGAGCAGGAGCTGCCTCTGCCTCCACCACCACCAGGAGCAGAGGAGCTGGAGCTGCCTCTGCTTCCGCCACCGCCCGGAGCAGAGGAGCAGGAGCTGCCTCTGCTGCCCGTACCTCCACAGGGAGTACGGTGGCCGGAGCCCCAGAAAGGGGAGCTGCCGGCCACGAAGAAGGGGGACGAGGTCTGGAGACCACTTTCCCCAGCAGCAGTTTCGCTGCAGGAGTTCTTGTGGCCAGAGCCCCACAGGAGGGAGCTGCCGGCTACGAAGAAGGGGGAGGTCGGGGGACCACCTGCCCCCGCAGCTTTTTCGCTGCAGGACGGGACCAGCATGCTGTCAGCCGTGCCACTACCGGCAGGGGAGCTGACAGCATTTCCAGCCATGGGCCCACTGAAGCCTCCCTTCCCAGCCCGAGACTTTGGCCTGGACTGCTGGGTATTTAAGGGGGGAGGTGGCCGTTGAGGCCATGTGTGCTTTGCACAGGGGGGGGTATATGTGGCAAAGTGCCCGCCCCTGTGTGTATTTTGTGTGTTATGTGTTGCTGTATGTTGCGTGTGTTAATGTTGGTGTATAGTCATTGGTACACGGGATATAAACGGGTCTGTGTTTCACGTGTATTTAAAAAGTGTAGATTTATATTTAGGCACGAGGAGGGCACAAATCACTTCACGTGCTGGTTAAATGTAATATGTGAGCACGGGGTTGCACAGAATTAATTCACGTGCTGGGATTCAAGTGAATAATTAATTAGTAATTGAATCCCAGCACAATAGTATATATAGACGCACATTTCTTTCAGTCGGGGTTGGGTGTTCGGAAGAGGAGAACGGGTGAGAGAGAGAGGAATAAGTAGTAGTGAAAGATCGTAAAGATAAGTGTTTTGTTCTCACCGTGTTTGTTTGTCTCCGTGCACCGTTTGTTTAGTGTTAGTCCGTTTTGTCTGTCTCTTTATTTTGGCTATAGTGCCGTGTCCTGTTTTGTATTCCATTGTTTTCAAACCTTTTATTTGTTAATAAACGCTGAGTGCAGCCATTGCACTCAGCTCATCACAACCACCGTCTCTGTGTTTGAATTCCTTTCTGGTCTGACGCAACCCACTCTGGCCGTCTTTGTGACACTCCCTGACCAAAAGCAGCTCTAGTTATGCAAGCTTGTACTAATGTGATTAATATTAGTAGGATTGTACATCCACTACTGTGTTTAAAAAACGTATTTTTATTTATTTATTTTAAATGTAGCCGTCGGCAATTTTTTACCCTGGTTTTCTTCCCAATTTGAAATGCCCAATTATTGTTTATATCCTGGTTCACTGCTGCAACCTCCTGGCGACTCGGGAAACGGAGGCTGGAACACGCGTCCTCCAAAACGTGCTCCTGCCAAGCCGTCATTTTTTGCACTGCGGATCCACAGCGAGGCCACCAGACCTACAGTGCTGGAGGACAACACAGATCTGATGGCTCCACTGCAGAACCACAGGCGCCCTGTCGGCCACAATCCAACTGTGGATTCCCCTGCCGGGCCTATGCCACGGTTGGCTGTGACATAGCCTGGATTCGAACCTGCGATCTCCAGGCTATAGGGCTCATCCTGTACTTCAGCGGAGCGCCTTTACTGGATGCGCCACTTGGGAACCAAACATTTTTTACCGTGTTCTTTCACCTGGGACTACTGACAGTAATATTGCACTGATTCTGACATTAAAAGCCTTCTTTTTAAAGTAATAAATGTGTTTATTTTTTTATTAAATTATTAAATTGGTCATTTGTCTGTACAATTTTTTTCTACCATTTTTTTCCGTTTGGATGCCATGTGTTTTTTTTTTTTCTTTCACAAGCAGCGCCGTCCGCTGACTGTTTCTAATTAGAACCTCTGTCCTCCCGCCAAACACGACGTTTGTGGCATGCATATGTTACGTGATCAAGCGAAAGAGCTTTCATTGGGCAAAATGAAATCAAACCAAATAGTCTGTATTGATTCATCTACCATCACACGTTGAATGTGCGGTAGTCTCACACAAGTACATTTTTCAAAGCCTTCGCCACCGTGGCCAACTTGGGGAAAAATTGTTGAGCCACAAGGGAAAACGTTTCGCTTGTGGTGACGTGGCGAGCAGCTGTAATTATTTTATTTGAAAACAATTAAAAAGAAGTGTTATTCCCGACCTTGGTCTCTATCACATCCTTCTGCACCAAAACAGACACAGTTTGGCACAGCTCACAAATATGTGGACTGTACTGGTTCACTATATGTCTACCTTTAATGACGTTGCTGGAATGTTGTAATTTTCTCATGTCGTTTCTATAAGATTGCGTGCAGGCAACTTTTTCATGATTGCATCTGAAGTATTTGCAGATGTTAGTGATCTTACATAATAAATGCAGAGTCACAAATAATCGCCGCACCTCTTGCAGCTTTACCCTTCTCGATTCGGATGTCGGGGGCCTGGAGTTTCACGGTTTGGTTCTAAGTCAGCTCGACAAATAGCCAGTGGAGAACCCCCCGTACCGGTACCGTACTGAGCCCTCACGGGTCGGGTGTGCCATAAAAGTGACTAAACTAAGCAGATCATGTGCTTGAAAGAGTTAAAACACAATCGTGGAAAAAACAAACAGAGATGAACATTTCACACAGAAGGGTAGACGGGCAATTATAAAACAGAGGTAAGAGAATGAATTTTAAAGATGGTCAGCACTCTTTTAAAGAGAGGGACCAGTGATCATGTTAATAAAACTAATACGAGGTGAGAGAATGGATTTTAAAGATGGTCAGCACTTTTTTAAAGGGAGGGACCGGTGATCATGTTAATAAAGCTAATAAGAGGTGAGAGAATGGATTTTAAAGATGGTCAGTACTTTTTTAAAGGGAGGGACCGGTGATCATGTTAATAAAGCTATTAAGTAAGAGAATAGATTTTAAAGATGGTCAGCACTCTTTAAAAAGTAAGTTAAGAATTATGTTGCAGTTGGGGGGGGGCGGGGAGTTTGGTTGCCACGCTGTGGAGTGCACTTCCTGTCAGTGCGGAGAGGAAGCTGGTTTCCTGGTGCGCAGTGCGGTCGTGTGGACAAGACAACGAGGTAGGAACCCTTCTGTCTCTGTCTCTGTTCTTTGTTTCAGCACTTAATCCCCCAGAGAGTATTGCAGGATTTTTATTCCTCTGTTTTTAGAACAATGATCTCGAATGGAACCCCCTCTCCTCTGTCTCTTCCTCTCTCTCTCCCTGCTCACTGGCATTGAGGCCGACGCTCATTTCCTGTCTGTAACAAACAAGACGATACAAAATAAAAACGGAATCTGTTTTAAACGTTTCAAAGGCTTTGGGGACAGGAGTTATAATATAAGGTAATATGTAAGAGAATGAATTTTAAAGATGGTCAGCGCTCCTTTAAAGGGAGGGGACAGTGATCATGTTAATAAAGCTAATAAGAGGTAAGAGAATGGATTTTAAAGATGGTCAGCGCTCCTTTCAAGGGAGGGACCGTGATTTCAGTAAGTAAGCAATGCCATAGCCAGCTATGAGGCATCGAGTCACGGAGCTGTGTTAAAATCATACTGATCTTTATTTATTAAGGCTCTCTTAATAAAATGCAAAATAAAATGCATTTCATCCCTCGTTGTGTGCATGCATTAATTCCCAAGTCTCACTGATATCTACAGCCTCTGTGCTCTTCAAAAACACTGTACGGCTCGGTTCATACCAGCATAGCTGCGAGTTAAACACGTTCAAATGGCTTCTAAACGACCAAGACTTATTGGTGACTTTTTAACAAGGCGAAGCAAAGTAATAATGTTGATTAGAAAGAAGTAATACATTCCCTCGGTAGCCAACAGTTTAGAAACCACTAGTGGAAACAGCTTGTAAACTACAGTGTGGTGAACCAGCTTATTAATATTGCAATTCTAAACCTCTAGTGGAAGAGGCTTGTAAACTGCAGTGTAGTGAACCAGCTTATTAATATTGCAATTCTAAACCTCTAGTGGAAGAGGCTTGTAAACTGCAGTGTAGTGAACCAGCTTATTAATATTGCAATTCTAAACCTCTAGTGGAAGAGGCTTGTAAACTGCAGTGTAGTGAACCAGCTTATTAATATTGCAATTCTAAACCTCTAGTGGAAGAGGCTTGTAAACTGCAGTGTAGTGAACCAGCTTATTAATATTGCAATTCTAAACCTCTAGTGGAAGAGGCTTGTAAACTGCAGTGTAGTGAACCAGCTTATTAATATTGCAATTCTAAACCTCTAGTGGAAGAGGCTTGTAAACTGCAGTGTAGTGAACCAGCTTATTAATATTGCAATTCTAAACCTCTAGTGGAAGAGGCTTGTAAACTGCAGTGTAGTGAACCAGCTTATTAATATTGCAATTCTAAACCTCTAGTGGAAGAGGCTTGTAAACTGCAGTGTAGTGAACCAGCTTATTAATATTGCAATTCTAAACCTCTAGTGGAAGAGGCTTATTAATATTGCAATTCTAAACCTCTAGTGGAAGAGGCTTGTAAACTGCAGTGTAATGAACCAGCTTATTAATATTGCAATTCTAAACCTCTAGTGGAAGAGGCTTGTAAACTGCAGTGTAGTGAACCAGCTTATTAATATTGCAATTCTAAACCTAGTGGAAGAGGCTTGTAAACTGCAGTGTAATGAACCAGCTTATTAATATTGCAATTCTAAACCTCTAGTGGAAGAGGCTTGTAAACTGCAGTGTAGTGAACCAGCTTATTAATATTGCAATTCTAAACCTCTAGTGGAAGAGGCTTGTAAACTGCAGTGTAGTGAACCAGCTTATTAATATTGCAATTCTAAACCTCTAGTGGAAGAGGCTTGTAAACTGCAGTGTAGTGAACCAGCTTATTAATATTGCAATTCTAAACCTCTAGTGGAAGAGGCTTGTAAACTGCAGTGTAGTGAACCAGCTTATTAATATTGCAATTCTAAACCTCTAGTGGAAGAGGCTTGTAAACTGCAGTGTAGTGAACCAGCTTATTAATATTGCAATTCTAAACCTCTAGTGGAAGAGGCTTGTAAACTGCAGTGTAGTGAACCAGCTTATTAATATTGCATTTCTAAACCTCTAGTGGAAGAGGCTTGTAAACTGCAGTGTAGTGAACCAGCTTATTAATATTGCAATTCTAAACCTCTAGTGGAAGAGGCTTGTAAACTGCAGTGTAGTGAACCAGCTTATTAATATTGCAATTCTAAACCTCTAGTGGAAGAGGCTTGTAAACTGCAGTGTAGTGAACCAGCTTATTAATATTGCAATTCTAAACCTCTAGTGGAAGAGGCTTATTAATATTGCAATTCTAAACCTCTAGTGGAAGAGGCTTGTAAACTGCAGTGTAATGAACCAGCTTATTAATATTGCAATTCTAAACCTCTAGTGGAAGAGGCTTGTAAACTGCAGTGTAGTGAACCAGCTTATTAATATTGCAATTCTAAACCTAGTGGAAGAGGCTTGTAAACTGCAGTGTAATGAACCAGCTTATTAATATTGCAATTCTAAACCTCTAGTGGAAGAGGCTTGTAAACTGCAGTGTAGTGAACCAGCTTATTAATATTGCAATTCTAAACCTCTAGTGGAAGAGGCTTGTAAACTGCAGTGTAGTGAACCAGCTTATTAATATTGCAATTCTAAACCTCTAGTGGAAGAGGCTTGTAAACTGCAGTGTAGTGAACCAGCTTATTAATATTGCAATTCTGAACCTCTAGTGGAAGAGGCTTGTAAACTGCAGTGTAGTGAACCAGCTTATTAATATTGCAATTCTAAACCTCTAGTGGAAGAGGCTTGTAAACTGCAGTGTAGTGAACCAGCTTATTAATATTGCAATTCTAAACCTCTAGTGGAAGAGGCTTATTAATATTGCAATTCTAAACCTCTAGTGGAAGAGGCTTGTAAACTGCAGTGTAATGAACCAGCTTATTAATATTGCAATTCTAAACCTCTAGTGGAAGAGGCTTGTAAACTGCAGTGTAGTGAACCAGCTTATTAATATTGCAATTCTAAACCTAGTGGAAGAGGCTTGTAAACTGCAGTGTAATGAACCAGCTTATTAATATTGCAATTCTAAACCTCTAGTGGAAGAGGCTTGTAAACTGCAGTGTAGTGAACCAGCTTATTAATATTGCAATTCTAAACCTCTAGTGGAAGAGGCTTGTAAACTGCAGTGTAGTGAACCAGCTTATTAATATTGCAATTCTAAACCTCTAGTGGAAGAGGCTTGTAAACTGCAGTGTAGTGAACCAGCTTATTAATATTGCAATTCTAAACCTCTAGTGGAAGAGGCTTATTAATATTGCAATTCTAAACCTCTAGTGGAAGAGGCTTGTAAACTGCAGTGTAGTGAACCAGCTTATTAATATTGCAATTCTAAACCTCTAGTGGAAGAGGCTTGTAAACTGCAGTGTAGTGAACCAGCTTATTAATATTGCAATTCTAAACCTCTAGTGGAAGAGGCTTGTAAACTGCAGTGTAGTGAACCAGCTTATTAATATTGCAATTCTAAACCTCTAGTGGAAGAGGCTTGTAAACTGCAGTGTAGTGAACCAGCTTATTAATATTGCAATTCTAAACCTCTAGTGGAAGAGGCTTGTAAACTGCAGTGTAGTGAACCAGCTTATTAATATTGCAATTCTAAACCTAGTGGAAGAGGCTTGTAAACTGCAGTGTAATGAACCAGCTTATTAATATTGCAATTCTAAACCTCTAGTGGAAGAGGCTTGTAAACTGCAGTGTAGTGAACCAGCTTATTAATATTGCAATTCTAAACCTCTAGTGGAAGAGGCTTGTAAACTGCAGTGTAGTGAACCAGCTTATTAATATTGCAATTCTAAACCTCTAGTGGAAGAGGCTTGTAAACTGCAGTGTAGTGAACCAGCTTATTAATATTGCAATTCTAAACCTCTAGTGGAAGAGGCTTGTAAACTGCAGTGTAGTGAACCAGCTTATTAATATTGCAATTCTAAACCTCTAGTGGAAGAGGCTTATTAATATTGCAATTCTAAACCTCTAGTGGAAGAGGCTTGTAAACTGCAGTGTAGTGAACCAGCTTATTAATATTGCAATTCTAAACCTCTAGTGGAAGAGGCTTGTAAACTGCAGTGTAGTGAACCAGCTTATTAATATTGCAATTCTAAACCTCTAGTGGAAGAGGCTTGTAAACTGCAGTGTAGTGAACCAGCTTATTAATATTGCAATTCTAAACCTCTAGTGGAAGAGGCTTGTAAACTGCAGTGTAGTGAACCAGCTTATTAATATTGCAATTCTAAACCTCTAGTGGAAGAGGCTTGTAAACTGCAGTGTAGTGAACCAGCTTATTAATATTGCAATTCTAAACCTCTAGTGGAAGAGGCTTGTAAACTGCAGTGTAGTGAACCAGCTTATTAATACTGCAATTCTAAACCTCTAGTGGAAGAGGCTTGTAAACTGCAGTGTAGTGAACCAGCTTATTAATATTGCAATTCTAAACCTCTAGTGGAAGAGGCTTGTAAACTGCAGTGTAGTGAACCAGCTTATTAATATTGCAATTCTAAACCTCTAGTGGAAAGGTGCACAACTAAACTTTTATCATGGGCCGCATATCCAGAAAACTACTTTAATGTGTGTAGCGGTCTGCACATTACCAAAGAATAATCTGAGTTTAACCCTTTGCTGCAATATACATAGGCATATTTTGGTTCATTTTGTTTCGTACTGCACGATACACATCACAAACAAAATATACAAAACAATTAAACACAAAGCATTAATGTCGTATTGTTATACCATATACACACGCATTGCACAACAAATACAAAGCACATTAAATATCTACTTGCTGAAGCGGTTTTATTTTAGCCGACAAGTTGTTCAGTTGCAATAATATTATTAATTGTTTAAGGGCTGGACAAGATCTTCCATGTGTGCAGATCGGCTGTGTGGTCTTGCCCTGCTTTGCTGTCACAGAGATGAGATTGATCTCTCCACGACAGACATGTTGCAGAAATGTGATGACAGTGGTCACAGGAAGATTGGCAAACTACATTAAAATGAGCTGCACGTGATGTTGTGTAAACAAGCCAATCGGAGCAGTGCATTTCCTGAAGGAGAACACGTATATTCCTGTATATCGCTGCTGTCACAGCCCTGTACAAAACCACACAGTCCGTATTATATTGCAGAGTCAGGACCGCAGTACTCACAAGTCTATAATAGTGTAGTATTCAGAAAAAAAAAAAACTGTTAACTAACCGTTTGTATTTAAACAAACTGCATATAACAATCTGCTGATATCCTCTCTGTGTCGTTATAAACCTCGGGGGGAGAGGGTGGGCGCGGCGCAGGTCTCGGCTGTGCTTGCAGATTATTCTTGGCTAGCTCCGTCCTGACTCAGTTATGAACGATGTTGCAATTCGGGGAGGAGTTCAGTTGTTTGGTTTCCGCGCTCGGGCGCGCCCTTCCTGTCAGCGCACATTCTCAGAGAGGAAGTTGATTTCTAGCTGCGCAGTGCGGTCGAGTGGACAAAACAACGAGGTAGGAACCCTCTCTCTTTTCATTTTCAGCACTTAATCGCCAGAGAGTATTGCAGGATTTTTATTCCACTGTTTTTAGAACAGAGATCTCGAATGTACCCCCTTCCTCTCTTCCTCTGCTCTTTATCCCTGCTCGCTGGCATTGAGGCCGATGCCCACTTCCTGTCTAACAGACAAACAAGGGCGATGCAATATGAAAATACAAACTTAAACGAAAGTGAAACGGCTCTTATAATAGAAATGCGTAGAGCTCTAAAACAGTGTCACTCGTTATATTCGTAGATTTATATCAAGCTAAAGGCATCCGTAGTATGTTTCTGTAAACATGTCATAAATAGGGGTCTACTTAAATCGCGGTAAATTTACGTATTTTTCACTGGTATGTTGCGGAATAAAATTAGGATTTCGCGGACATGTTTAAACATTAAATAAACCTAAGTAGACAGTATTTCAGAACACTGTAAAGCCTAAAAATAGTGGTACTTGCTTCCTTACTGAAACAGAGTGCTGGCATTTGTTAAAGGCGAGTATGCAGCATCCCCCTGCAGTTGACTTGCCCATACATTGAGACTGCACGTCTGCATCCACTGAATTGGTTGGAAGTTAAGGCAAAGCTTTGCCAAGTTATACAAATGTGGAAATCGATTAGAAACAGCCCAAAAACTTGGTTACACAGGGGCATCTGGTAGAGTTTAATAAAGGCAATGTATGCAGCACGTTTGTTGTCATGTTATTTGTCCTATCCAATCATTTATTTTATTAGTACCGAGTCAAAACAAAGAAGACGTGGCTATTCGGGTCTAAAATTCAAACTGTAAGCAGCAGGTTGAAGCGAGGTGGCTGTGCTGGATCATTTTAGTACTGATTTAACTTGCAGACAGGAATACTTCTTGTCTGCGCTGACTTTCCAGTTTGGTTTCTGAAAGCTGTTTATTTTACGTTCTGTTCAGCAGCCTCTGAAGTAGCCTTTTGTTTAATGCGTGATTCTGAAGCTAAATAGCGATCGATTGTATTTTCTCCAAAGACACATTAAGATATGGAAAACAATTACCTCAGTCTGCATGTAGTTTCTTTGGGAAATATCTTTAAACGATCATCAGCCGAAATATACTTTGCTTTTTTTGTCGTCCATTTCTACAATTTTCCCTCCAATGCTGAAAACTAGATTTAAGCAACCTAAATGAAAACAATGCAGCACCTTTGTCCCGCCCACTCCGGCACAGTACAGGTCACATAAAAGCAGTAAAGACGCACTGATCGGCTGATTAAAACAAGAACGTTAACTGCTTTGGGGAATTTATTTTGTAAATGTTACTTGTGGACATTTTCTGTTTGTTTGTTTTTTGCGTAAGTGCAATGCACACGGGACGGCGAAGGAATAAAAAAAGGCTCTGCAGAAGGAAGATGTGTGGTTTGCGTCACTTGCGTTGTGCAGTAGTTCATTTAAACAATTTTTCTTTTTCCCCTCTCCGTACTTGTTTGTATGCATTGGCCCCTAAGAGGTGAATTTCGCGGCGACCCCTCAATTTCACGATTTCCGCGAAATCGCGATTTCGGTAGGTTCCTAGTCATAAACTATGCGAAGAGGCTTGTAACTGCAGTGTAGTGAACCAGCTTATTAATATTGCAATTCTAAACCTCTAGTGGAAGAGGCTTGTAAACTGCAGTGTAGTGAACCAGCTTATTAATATTGCAATTCTAAACCTCTAGTGGAAGAGGCTTGTAAACTGCAGTGTAGTGAACCAGCTTATTAATATTGCAATTCTAAACCTCTAGTGGAAGAGGCTTGTAAACTGCAGTGTAGTGAACCAGCTTATTAATATTGCAATTCTAAACCTCTAGTGGAAGAGGCTTGTAAACTGCAGTGTAGTGAACCAGCTTATTAATATTGCAATTCTAAACCTCTAGTGGAAGAGGCTTGTAAACTGCAGTGTAGTGAACCAGCTTATTAATATTGCAATTCTAAACCTCTAGTGGAAGAGGCTTGTAAACTGCAGTGTAGTGAACCAGCTTATTAATATTGCAATTCTAAACCTCTAGTGGAAGAGGCTTGTAAACTGCAGTGTAGTGAACCAGCTTATTAATATTGCAATTCTAAACCTCTAGTGGAAGAGGCTTGTAAACTGCAGTGTAGTGAACCAGCTTATTAATATTGCAATTCTAAACCTCTAGTGGAAGAGGCTTGTAAACTGCAGTGTAGTGAACCAGCTTATTAATATTGCAATTCTAAACCTCTAGTGGAAGAGGCTTGTAAACTGCAGTGTAGTGAACCAGCTTATTAATATTGTAATTCTAAACCTCTAGTGCAAAGGTGCACAACTAAACTTTTATCATGGGCCGCATATCCAGAAAACTAGTTTAACCTAATGTGTGTAGCGGTCTGCACATTACCAAAGAATAATCTGAGTTTAACCCCTTAGCTGCAATATACATAGGCATATTTTGGTTCATTTTGTTTCGTACTGCACGATACACATCACAAACAAAATATACAAAACAATTAAACACAAAGCATTAATGTCGTATTGTTATACCATATACACACGCATTGCACAACAATACTGTGTGGTCCAGTGGTTAAAGAAAAGGGCTTGTAACCAGGAGGTCCCCGGTTCAAATCCCACCTCAGCCACTGACTCATTGTGTGACCCTGAGCAAGTCACTTAACCTCCTTGTGCTCCGTCTTTCGGGTGAGATGTAGTTGTAAGTGACTCTGCAGCTGATGCATAGTTCACACACCCTAGTCTCTGTAAGTCGCCTTGGATAAAGGTGTCTGCTAAATAAATAATAATAATAATAATACAAAGCACATTAAATATCTACTTGCTGAAGCGGTTTTTATTTTAGCCGACAAGTTGTTCAGTTGCAATAATATTATTAATTGTTTAAGGGCTGGACAAGATCTTCCATGTGTGCAGATCGGCTGTGTGGTCTTGCCCTGCTTTGCTGTCACAGAGATGAGATTGATCTCTCCACGACAGACATGTTGCAGAAATGTGATGACAATGCTCACAGGAAGATTGGCAAACTACTTTAAAATGAGCTACACGTGATGTTGTGTAAACAAGCCAATCGGAGCAGTGCATTTCCTGAATGAGAACACGTATATTCCTGTATATCGCTGCTGTCACAGCCCTGTACAAAACCACACAGTCCGTATTATATTGCAGAGTCAGAACCGCAGTACTCACAAGTCTATAATAGTGTAGTATTTAGAAAAAAAACAAAAAAAAAAACAAACTGTTAACTAACCGTTTGTATTTAAACAAACTGCATATAACAATCTGCTGATATCCTCTCTGTGTCGTTATAAACCTCGGGGGGAGAGGGTGGGCGCGGCGCAGGTCTCGGCTGTGCTTGCAGATTATTCTTGGCTAGCTCCGTCCTGACTCAGTTATGAACGATGTTGCAATTCGGGGAGGAGTTCAGTTGTTTGGTTCCTGTCAGCGCACATTCTCAGAGAGGAAGTTGATTTCTAGCTGCGCAGTGCGGTCGAGTGGACAAAACAACGAGGTAGGAACCCTCTCTCTTTTCATTTTCAGCACTTAATCGCCAGAGAGTATTGCAGGATTTTTATTCCACAGTTTTTAGAACAGAGATCTCGAATGTACCCCCTTCCTCTCTTCCTCTGCTCTTTATCCCTGCTCGCTGGCATTGAGGCCGATGCCCACTTCCTGTCTAACAGACAAACAAGGGCGATGCAATATGAAAATACAAACTTAAACGAAAGTGAAACGGCTCTTATAATAGAAATGCGTAGAGCTCTAAAACAGTGTCACTCGTTATATTCGTAGATTTATATCAAGCTGAGGTATGTTTCTGTAAACATGTCGTATAGTATGCGATGGGAGTGTTTCGCTGTTGCTCTCGTTAGTAATGATTGTGAGTGTGCTGTCCTATCCTGTCCTCTGGGGTTCAGTCATGTGAACGATGCAGAGCGTGTAGTTTGAAATCTCTCTGCAGTCGGGTGTAACTGCGCCGCTACAAAGATATATAACATTTAACAAGATGCTCCACTGCGCCTTTAGTTCCGTCTCGCTGCGCGCAAATCATTGCTGAGAGAGCTCGGCAGAATATTTTCTACGGAGAGTCAGTGGAGGCGTAAGAATTGTTGCTGGTTTTAGCCATGTTAAAAAAATGCATCAGACTTTAAGTCGATTTCACACTTGCCCAAGGCCCTTTGAAGAAAACGCAACATTAGCAAATTATGACAATACGTAATTAATATGAAACATGCTGTTTCCTGAGCGCTGTCCTGTTCCGCGGCGCATGCGCAGTAAATACAGTCACGGCTGATCGATGGTAATATTTATTGACAGCTTTCTGGAGCGGGTAACGGGACATTTAAAAGCTGCATCATGTCAGATATATTTTATTACTATTTTTGTGTGTGTTAATTATTTGTGAAATAATTTCATAACAAATATACAGATGAACATTACCTTTTTTTTAACCTGCTTGTCCAAGTAGCTGCCGGTAGTTTCTTTACCGTAATGTATTGCAGTGTCTTGATAATATTTCATGTTGTAATGTTATGTATTTCAAAAGTAACCGCTGTTACCAGACTGTTACATGATTTAATGAATACGTTTCGTTTTCTATTAAATGCATCACCTCTATGTAAATCCAGGCTCCACCCAGGCACTGTCTCTGCTGGATTTTAATGTAAATCAGCTCAAAGTGACTTCATTGAAGCCTTAATTGAACTAAGAACTTTCTTTGTTGCTATTAGTTTAAAAAAAAGACTGAAAAGTACTCTGCTGTATATATTTAATAATAATATGTAATTGTTGCCTGTAGTCTATTTAAGTGTTTTAAAAAAAATATTAAAGAACACATTTGTAAAGCTAAGTTTCTGGTTATGTAATTGTTGCAAATTAATTTTTGTAAATATAAACTGTGATGTGTTAACTGTACCACTGAATAGTGAGTTATTTGAATAAAAATGGTTTCTCCAAGAATAATAAATGTTAACTTCACACTTCTGTCTCCTAAACTTCCTTTCTATTAAGCACTCGTATTTAATAGTTTATAAACAAAATAATGTATCAATTAAACTACAAAGATTAAATATAAAAAATAGCTTTAACTTCACTTTATACATAAAATACCATATATTATGTAATTTCTTGTTTGATTGTAATAACCTATATTTAAATATATATAGATAGATAGATAAACATAAGATTGTTAAACACGGTTTTAAGTTAATTTCAGTGTTAAGAATAATAAGTACATAACTCACCTGCCTGTCTTTCCTGCACACACCTGGACTTGCATGCAGGCGTCTCTTCTTTAGAGTGATGTTTCTGCGCATGCTGAACAGGACAGCGCTCAGAAAACAGCATTTTTTATAATTACGTATTGTCATAATTTGCTAATGTTGCCCTTTTCTTCAAAAGGCCTTGGGCAAGTGTGAAATCGACTTCAAAAGTTTGAATTTTTTTAACATGGCGAAAACCAGCACAAACCAGCAACATTTCTTCCGCCTCCTCCATTGACTCTCCATAGAAACAGTTCTGCCGAGCTCTCTGTATATACCACAATGCTTTGCGCGCAGTGAGACGGAAGTCTCCATTGAAAATCAGCAGAGTCGAGTATCTTGTTAATAGAATATCGTTGGTCACACTCACACTCGGGTACAGAGCCTCACTTGTCATTGATAACACACTGCAGTGCATGCTGGGAGTGGAACCCAGCAGGGTCTCAAATGGCTTCTTCCTTCCTTGATAAGAGATGAAAACTTGTGTTAAAATAATTGACATGGTGTTTGTTTTTGTGTAATTGTTAATATGATCCTAATGTCAAGTAGCAGACACACTACCCCTCTCTCTCTCACTCTGTGTTCTTTACAGGAAGTTGGTCGTTGGTACTGTAACAAACACACACAACGCAGACTTCAGTCAGGAAGGAGGTGTAGCGGAGCAGAGTGAGTGTTATAGGAGCTGAACCCAGGTCCGGTTATAACGACTGAGCTCGTCTCCTAGATCCTGCGCTGGGCTGTAAGTGTCCTCTGTACTTAAGTTATAATTTATTTTATGTATATAGTGCCTTTCATACCACAGTATCTTCAAGAGCTTTACATGTCATTTACAGAGCTCCTTTCATACCACAGGATCTCAAAGAGCTTTACATGTCATTTATAGAGCTCCTTTCATACCACAGGATCTCAAAGAGCTTTACATGTCATTTATAGAGCTCCTTCCATACCACAGGATCTCAAAGAGCTTTACATGTCATTTATAGAGCTCCTTCCATACCACAGGATCTCAAAGAGCTTTACATGTCATTTATAGAGCTCCTTCCATACCACAGGATCTCAAAGAGCTTTACATGTCATTTATAGAGCTCCTTCCATACCACAGGATCTCAAAGAGCTTTACATGTCATTTATAGAGCTCCTTTCATACCACAGGATCTCAAAGAGCTTTACATGTCATTTATAGAGCTCCTTCCATACCACAGGATCTCAAAGAGCTTTACATGTCATTTATAGAGCTCCTTCCATACCACAGTATCTCCAAGAGCTTTACATGTCATTTATAGAGCTCCTTCCATACCACAGGATCTCCAAGAGCTTTACATGTCATTTATAGAGCTCCTTCCATACCACTGGATCTCCAAGAGCTTTACATGTCATTTATAGAGCTCCTTTCATACCACAGGAAATCAAAGAGCTTTACATGTCATCTATAGAGCTACTTTACATGCCATTTATAGTCAGGTGGTTTAGTCAAACCCAGTCAGTTGGGTTAGTGGAAACCCGGTCAGTTGGGTCAGTGGAAACCCAGTCAGTTGGGTTAGTGGAAACCCAGTCAGTTGGGTTAGTGGAAACCCAGTCAGTTGGGTTAGTGGAAACCCAGTCAGTTGGGCTAGTGGAAACCCAGTCAGTTGGATTTAAATTATAATTCAGGCTTCTGTTTTTCGTTCTTTATTATTCATTTTAGGTGCTTATTTTAACCCTTTGATGCCCAAGCAGAATGGCCATTTGTGTTTTAGCAACCTTAAATCAGAAATTAAAACCCAGTATCTACAGAAAAGGCTTACCTGTCTGTTTCCAGTGGTATCATGTATTTTGTTGTGGAATGTATATATTTATGTAAGCCGTGCCCCCCAAAACATCGTAATGTAAAATAATAAATATTAAAAAAAAACAAAAAACTGCCAATTTCGACCCCTTTCTAAGTTAGATATAGAAAAAATATTCAGTCGTTAGTTGTGAAATTTCATGAGGGTTTTAAAATCGGATTTTTTATTTGACTCTCTTTTACCGTTGAGGAGCTACAAGATCTTGTCCGAGCCCTGGTCTGTGTGACAGAACGCCCTGTTCACAGCACTGTCAGCTATTTTATGAAAGTAGTCCAGACTAAGCAAAATATCACAGTATTCATTGCCAAATCATACGTAAAACCTTTTAACCATGAAGCATATGAATACAAGTAAAAAATGCAGTTGGTTTTTATTAAATTATTCAATAGTTTTGCATTGTGAAGAGAAAAATCATATTTATAACACACGTTATAGAATTCAATATATCCACGAATAGCAATTCAAGTCTATGGAAAAACTTACTATACCAAACATAAATGGTAACAAAGCAGTAAACCTAACTGTATTGGACTGCTGCAATGAATGCGGCCACCACTGTAAGCAAACAAACAAATACATGCATTTCATTTGGGATATAAACATAATGTGCTGTATGTTTCCTGACTTGAAATCATTTTGCACTATGAAGAGAATCATATTTATAGACAAAAGTTATAGAATTTACTATAACTACGAACAGCACATCAACAATAACAAAAAACAAAAATCTATAGAAAAACAAACTACATGGTGCAGAACTCATAAAGCAGCAATTGTAAAGATAATGAGGTGATGCAATACATTTTGCCACCACTGTAAGAAAACAAACAAACAAATCAATCAATCCAGTGATGCGGTGTGGTGCTCGTACTGTCAAGTGCAAGCCTGCTCTCATCCTGTCCTCCTCTTCCACTTCAGGATACGCGCTGGTACATGCGTTTCCTCTGGGGCGGTTTTGAAGTGTGGCATCTAAACTGGCATGTAGGGATACTGTTGTTTTGTTCCTAGTAGTGTTCCGCTTTATATCAATACCAAATATCATGATACCAAAATCCTCTGATACCTAATGTCGGGGCAAAATAAAAATATCGTATTGAAAATTCGAAAAACAAATTGAGTGCTTTAAAAACAATATGAACTAAGCAGACTCATTTCTGCTTAGCGGAAGAGACCAACTACCCTGCATGCTCTGGGAAAATTCAGTGACTGCAGCAGTCATGGTGAATGCAGGAGAAAGAAATAGATAATAATAATATAATAATAATAATAATAATATATATCTACCTTTAATGATGTTGCTGGAATGTTGTAATTCTCATGTCGTTTCTATATGGGTGTGTGCAGGCAGCTTTTTCATGATTGCATCTGAAGTATTTGCAGATGTTAGTGATCTTACATAATAAACGCAGAGTCACAAATAGTCGCCGGGGCTACTTGCAAATATTGTAAATAAACACTGGGGCGTTTATTCAAAGTTTTACGGTAATCACACTTCAATACATGATTGATAAATAAAAATAATTAAATGTAATATTTTACATTACAGGGTAATTGCTACAAATAACTAGAAGAAGTCATATCTGCCGGATAGGTGGAGTAAATTAATCGTGGTTGTGAGTGTCTATATATACAGATGTCGTCAAGGATTTACATACCGCAATGTATGGAAATTTGAATACAGTGGGGTATGCATGTAGTCAAAAGTTTACATACCCCAATGTACATATATAATTTCTTGAAATTTCTCAAACAAATTAAAGGAAAAATCTTTTGTAGCAAAAGTTTTGCTTTTTGTAGATGAGGGAAAAAAAGTCAGAAGAAATAGATGTCTATAATTACTTATTTCAAAATTTTTTTTTTTTTTGCAAAAATGCTAATTCAAAAGTATTCATACCCTGACATGGAAAACGAAATTAGTAGTTTGTTGGGGCAGCTTTAGCAATAATAACCTCTTTTAAACGATTAGGATATTTGTCAATATGCTTTTGGCATGATTCTTTAGTGATTTTTGACCATTCTTGTTCCAGTTCCCATTGTGTCATTGTAGCGATGTGCGCGCGCAGCTGTACCAGATTGGATGTACCAGATGGTACACGCACCTCTTGCAGCTTTACCCTTCTCGATTCGGATGTCGGGGGCCTGGAGTTTCACGGTTTGGTTCTCAGTCAGCTCGACAAATAGCCAGTGGAGAACCCCCCGTACCGGTACCGTACTGAGCCCTCACGGGTCGGGTGTGCCATAAAAGTGACTAAACTAAACAGATCATGTGCTTGAAAGAGTTGAAACACAATCGTGGAAAAAACAAACAGAGATGAACATTTCACACAGAAGGGTAGAGTAGGGGCAATTATAAAACAGAGGTAAGAGAATGAATTTTAAAGATGGTCAGCACTCTTTTAAAGAGAGGGACCAGTGATCATGTTAATAAAACTAATACGAGGTGAGAGAATGGATTTTAAAGATGGTCAGCACTTTTTTAAAGGGAGGGACCGGTGATCATGTTAATAAAGCTAATAAGTAAGAGAATAGATTTTAAAGATGGTCAGCACTCTTTAAAAAGTAAGTTAAGAATTATGTTGCAGTTGGGGGGGGGGGCGGGGAGTTTGGTTGCCATGCTGTGGAGTGCACTTCCTGTCAGTGCGGAGAGGAAGCTGGTTTCCTGGTACGCAGTGCGGTGGTGTGGACAAGACAACGAGGTAGGAATCCCTCTGTCTCTGTCTGTGTTCTTTGTTTCAGCACTTAATCCCACGAGAGTATTGCAGGATTTTTATTCCTCTGTTTTTAGAACAATGATCTCGAATTGAGCCCCCTCTCCTCTGTCTCTTCCTCTCTCTCTCCCTGCTCACTGGCATTGAGGCCGACACTCATTTCCTGTCTGTAACAAACAAGACGATACAAAATAAAAACGGAATCTGTTTTAAACGTTTCAAAGGCTTTGGGGACGAGTTATAATATAAGGTAATATGTAAGAGAATGGATTTTAAAGATGGTCAGCGCTCCTTTAAAGGGAGGGGACAGTGATCATGTTAATAAAGCTAATAAGAGGTGAGAGAATGGATTTTAAAGATGGTCAGCACTCCTTTAAAGGGAGCGTCAGTTATAATGTTAATAAAGCTAATAAGAGGTAAGAGAATTGATTTTAAAGATGGTCAGCACTGATTTAAAGGGAGGGACCAGTGATCATGTTAATAAAGCTAATAAGAGGTAAGAGAATTGATTTTAAAGATGGTCAGCACTGATTTAAAGGGAGGGACCAGTGATCATGTTAATAAAGCTAATACGAGGTGAGAGAATGGATTTTAAAGAAGGTCAGTGCTCCTTTCAAGGGAGGGACCGTGATTTCAGTAAGTAAGCAATGCCATAGCCAGCTATGAGGCATCGAGTCACAGAGCTGTGTTAAAATCATACTGATCGTTATTTATTAAGGCTCTCTTACGTATTGCTTTGGCGCAAAATAAAATGCATTTCATCCCTCGTTGTGTGCATGCATTAATTCCCAAGTCTCACTGATATCTACAGCCTCTGTGCTCTTCAAAAACACCGTACGGCTCGGTTCATACCAGCATAGCTGTGAGCTAAACACGTTCAAATGGCTTCTAAACGACCAAGGCTTATTGGTGACTTTAACAAGGCGAAGCAAAGTAATAATGTTGATTAGAAAGAAGTAATACATTCCCTCGGTAGCCAACAGTTTAGAAACCACTAGTAGAAGCAGCTTGTAAACTGCAGTGTAGTGAACCAGCTTATTAATATTGCAATTCTAAACCTCTAGTGGAAGAGGCTTGTAAACTGCAGTGTAGTGAACCAGCTTATTAATATTGCAATTCTAAACCTCTAGTGGAAGAGGCTTGTAAACTGCAGTGTAGTGAACCAGCTTATTAATATTGCAATTCTAAACCTCTAGTGGAAGAGGCTTGTAAACTGCAGTGTAGTGAACCAGCTTATTAATATTGCAATTCTAAACCTCTAGTGGAAGAGGCTTGTAAACTGCAGTGTAGTGAACCAGCTTATTAATATTGCAATTCTAAACCTCTAGTGGAAGAGGCTTGTAAACTGCAGTGTAGTGAACCAGCTTATTAATATTGCAATTCTAAACCTCTAGTGGAAGAGGCTTGTAAACTGCAGTGTAGTGAACCAGCTTATTAATATTGCAATTCTAAACCTCTAGTGGAAGAGGCTTGTAAACTGCAGTGTAGTGAACCAGCTTATTAATATTGCAATTCTAAACCTCTAGTGGAAGCAGCTTATTAATATTGCAATATCTACTTGCTGAAGCGGTTTTTATTTTAGCCGACAAGTTGTTCAGTTGCAATAATATTATTGCAATAATATTATTGCAATAATATTATTAATTGTTTAAGGGCTGGACAAGATCTTCCATGTGTGCAGATCGGCTGTGTGGTCTTGCCCTGCTTTGCTGTCACAGAGATGAGATTGATCTCTCCACGACAGACATGTTGCAGAAATGTGATGACAATGCTCACAGGAAGATTGGCAAACTACTTTAAAATGAGCTACACGTGATGTTGTGTAAACAAGCCAATCGGAGCAGTGCATTTCCTGAAGGAGAACACGTATATTCCTGTATATCGCTGCTGTCACAGCCCTGTACAAAACCACACAGTCCGTATTATATTGCAGAGTCAGAACCGCAGTACTCACAAGTCTATAATAGTGTAGTATTTAGAAAAAAAACAAAAAAAAAAACAAACTGTTAACTAAACGTTTGTATTTAAACAAACTGCATATAACAATCTGCTGATATCCTCTCTGTGTCGTTATAAACCTCGGGGGGAGAGGGTGGGCGCGGCGCAGGTCTCGGCTGTGCTTGCAGATTATTCTTGGCTAGCTCCGTCCTGACTCAGTTATGAACGATGTTGCAATTCGGGGAGGAGTTCAGTTGTTTGGTTTCCGCGCTCGGGCGCGCCCTTCCTGTCAGCGCACATTCTCAGAGAGGAAGTTGATTTCTAGCTGCGCAGTGCGGTCGAGTGGACAAAACAACGAGGTAGGAACCGTCTCTCTTTTCATTTTCAGCACTTAATCGCCCAGAGAGTATTGCAGGATTTTTATTCCACTGTTTTTAGAACAGAGATCTCGAATGTACCCCCTTCCTGTCTTCCTCTGCGCTTTATCCCTGCTCGCTGGCATTGAGGCCGATGCCCACTTATAATAATAACCTCTTTTAAACGATTAGGATATTTGTCAATATGCTTTTGGCATGATTCTTTAGTGATTTTTGACCATTCTTGTTCCAGTTCCCATTGTGTCATTGTAGCGATGTGCGCGCGCAGCTGTACCAGATTGGATGTACCAGATGGTACACGCACCTCTTGCAGCTTTACCCTTCTCGATTCGGATGTCGGGGGCCTGGAGTTTCACGGTTTGGTTCTCAGTCAGCTCGACAAATAGCCAGTGGAGAACCCCCCGTACCGGTACCGTACTGAGCCCTCACGGGTCGGGTGTGCCATAAAAGTGACTAAACTAAACAGATCATGTGCTTGAAAGAGTTGAAACACAATCGTGGAAAAAACAAACAGAGATGAACATTTCACACAGAAGGGTAGAGTAGGGGCAATTATAAAACAGAGGTAAGAGAATGAATTTTAAAGATGGTCAGCACTCTTTTAAAGAGAGGGACCAGTGATCATGTTAATAAAACTAATACGAGGTGAGAGAATGGATTTTAAAGATGGTCAGCACTTTTTTAAAGGGAGGGACCGGTGATCATGTTAATAAAGCTAATAAGTAAGAGAATAGATTTTAAAGATGGTCAGCACTCTTTAAAAAGTAAGTTAAGAATTATGTTGCAGTTGGGGGGGGGGGGCGGGGAGTTTGGTTGCCATGCTGTGGAGTGCACTTCCTGTCAGTGCGGAGAGGAAGCTGGTTTCCTGGTACGCAGTGCGGTGGTGTGGACAAGACAACGAGGTAGGAATCCCTCTGTCTCTGTCTGTGTTCTTTGTTTCAGCACTTAATCCCACGAGAGTATTGCAGGATTTTTATTCCTCTGTTTTTAGAACAATGATCTCGAATTGAGCCCCCTCTCCTCTGTCTCTTCCTCTCTCTCTCCCTGCTCACTGGCATTGAGGCCGACGCTCATTTCCTGTCTGTAACAAACAAGACGATACAAAATAAAAACGGAATCTGTTTTAAACGTTTCAAAGGCTTTGGGAACGAGTTATAATATAAGGTAATATGTAAGAGAATGGATTTTAAAGATGGTCAGCGCTCCTTTAAAGGGAGGGGACAGTGATCATGTTAATAAAGCTAATAAGAGGTGAGAGAATGGATTTTAAAGATGGTCAGCACTCCTTTAAAGGGAGCGTCAGTTATAATGTTAATAAAGCTAATAAGAGGTAAGAGAATTGATTTTAAAGATGGTCAGCACTGATTTAAAGGGAGGGACCAGTGATCATGTTAATAAAGCTAATACGAGGTGAGAGAATGGATTTTAAAGAAGGTCAGTGCTCCTTTCAAGGGAGGGACCGTGATTTCAGTAAGTAAGCAATGCCATAGCCAGCTATGAGGCATCGAGTCACAGAGCTGTGTTAAAATCATACTGATCGTTATTTATTAAGGCTCTCTTACATATTGCTTTGGCGCAAAATAAAATGCATTTCATCCCTCGTTGTGTGCATGCATTAATTCCCAAGTCTCACTGATATCTACAGCCTCTGTGCTCTTCAAAAACACCGTACGGCTCGGTTCATACCAGCATAGCTGTGAGCTAAACACGTTCAAATGGCTTCTAAACGACCAAGGCTTATTGGTGACTTTTTAACAAGGCGAAGCAAAGTAATAATGTTGATTAGAAAGAAGTAATACATTCCCTCGGTAGCCAACAGTTTAGAAACCACTAGTAGAAGCAGCTTGTAAACTGCAGTGTAGTGAACCAGCTTATTAATATTGCAATTCTAAACCTCTAGTGGAAGAGGCTTGTAAACTGCAGTGTAGTGAACCAGCTTATTAATATTGCAATTCTAAACCTCTAGTGGAAGAGGCTTGTAAACTGCAGTGTAGTGAACCAGCTTATTAATATTGCAATTCTAAACCTCTAGTGGAAGAGGCTTGTAAACTGCAGTGTAGTGAACCAGCTTATTAATATTGCAATTCTAAACCTCTAGTGGAAGAGGCTTGTAAACTGCAGTGTAGTGAACCAGCTTATTAATATTGCAATTCTAAACCTCTAGTGGAAGAGGCTTGTAAACTGCAGTGTAGTGAACCAGCTTATTAATATTGCAATTCTAAACCTCTAGTGGAAGAGGCTTGTAAACTGCAGTGTAGTGAACCAGCTTATTAATATTGCAATTCTAAACCTCTAGTGGAAGCAGCTTATTAATATTGCAATATCTACTTGCTGAAGCGGTTTTTATTTTAGCCGACAAGTTGTTCAGTTGCAATAATATTATTGCAATAATATTATTGCAATAATATTATTAATTGTTTAAGGGCTGGACAAGATCTTCCATGTGTGCAGATCGGCTGTGTGGTCTTGCCCTGCTTTGCTGTCACAGAGATGAGATTGATCTCTCCACGACAGACATGTTGCAGAAATGTGATGACAATGCTCACAGGAAGATTGGCAAACTACTTTAAAATGAGCTACACGTGATGTTGTGTAAACAAGCCAATCGGAGCAGTGCATTTCCTGAAGGAGAACACGTATATTCCTGTATATCGCTGCTGTCACAGCCCTGTACAAAACCACACAGTCCGTATTATATTGCAGAGTCAGAACCGCAGTACTCACAAGTCTATAATAGTGTAGTATTTAGAAAAAAAACAAAAAAAACAACAAACTGTTAACTAAACGTTTGTATTTAAACAAACTGCATATAACAATCTGCTGATATCCTCTCTGTGTCGTTATAAACCTCGGGGGGAGAGGGTGGGCGCGGCGCAGGTCTCGGCTGTGCTTGCAGATTATTCTTGGCTAGCTCCGTCCTGACTCAGTTATGAACGATGTTGCAATTCGGGGAGGAGTTCAGTTGTTTGGTTTCCGCGCTCGGGCGCGCCCTTCCTGTCAGCGCACATTCTCAGAGAGGAAGTTGATTTCTAGCTGCGCAGTGCGGTCGAGTGGACAAAACAACGAGGTAGGAACCCTCTCTCTTTTCATTTTCAGCACTTAATCGCCAGAGAGTATTGCAGGATTTTTATTCCACTGTTTTTAGAACAGAGATCTCGAATGTACCCCCTTCCTGTCTTCCTCTGCGCTTTATCCCTGCTCGCTGGCATTGAGGCCGATGCCCACTTCCTGTCTAACAGACAAACAAGGGCGATGCAATATGAAAATACAAACTTAAACGAAAGTGAAACGGCTCTTATAATAGAAATGCGTAGAGCTCTAAAACAGTGTCACTCGTTATATTCGTAGATTTATATCAAGCTGAGGTATGTTTCTGTAAACATGTCGTATAGTATGCGATGGGAGTGTTTCGCTGTTGCTCTCGTTAGTAATGATTGTGAGTGTGCTGTCCTGTCCTGTCCTCTGGGGTTCAGTCATGTGAACGATGCAGAGCGTGTAGTTTGAAATCTCTCTGCAGTCGGGTGTAACTGCGCCGTTACAAAGATATATAACATTTAACAAGATGCTCCACTCCGCCTTTAGTTCCGCCTCACTGCGCGCAAATCATTGCTGAGAGAGCTCGGCAGAATTTTGTCAATGGAGGCGTAAGAATTGTTGCTGGTTTTCGCCATGTTAAAAAAATGCATCAGACTTTAAGTCGATTTCACACTTGCCCAAGGCCTTTTGAAGAAAACGCAACATTAGCAAATTATGACAATACGTAATTAATATGAAACATGCTGTTTCCTGAGCGCTGTCCTGTTCCGCGGCGCATGCACAGTAAATACAGTTACGGCTGATCGATGGTAATATTTATTGACAGCTTTCTGGAGCGGGTAACGGGACATTTAAAAGCTGCATCATGTCAGATATATGTTATATGTTATATGTTGTAATGTTATGTATTTCAAAAGTAACCGCTGTTACCAGACTGTTACATGATTTAATGAATACGTTTCGTTTTGTTCTATTAAATGCATCACCTCTATGTAAATCCAGGCTCCACCCAGGCACTGTCTCTGCTGGATTTTAATGTAAATCAGCTCAAAGTGACTTCATTGAAGCCTTAATTGAACTAAGAACTTTCTTTGTTGCTATTAGTTTAAAAAAAAGACTGAAAAGTACTCTGCTGTATATATTTAATAATAATATGTAATTGTTGCCTGTAGTCTATTTAAGTGTTTTAAAAAAAATATTAAAGAACACATTTGTAAATCTAAGTTTCTGGTTATGTAATTGTTGCAAATTAATTTTTGTAAATATAAACTGTGATGTGTTAACTGTATCACTGAATAGTGAGTTATTTGAATAAAAATGGTTTCTCCAAGAATAATAAATGTTAACTTCACACTTCTGTCTCCTTATCTTCTATTCTATTAAGCACTCATATTTAATAGTTTATAAACAAAATAATGTATCAATTAAACTACAAAGATTAAATATAAAAAATAGCTTTAACTTCACTTTATACATAAAATACCATATATTATGTAATTTCTTGTTTAATTGTAATAACCTATATTTAAATATATATAGATAGATAGATAAACATAAGATTGTTAAACACGGTTTTAAGTTAATTTCAGTGTTAAGAATAATAAGTACATAGCTCACCTGCCTGTCTTTCCTGCACACACCTGGACTTGCATGCAGGCGTCGCTTCTTTAGAGTAATGTTTCTGCGCATGCTGAACAGGACAGCGCTCAGAAAACAGCATTTTTTATAATTACGTATTGTCATAATTTGCTGATGTTGCCCTTTTCTTCAAAAGGCTTTGGGCAAGTGTGAAATCGACTTCAAAAGTTTGATGCATTTTTTTAACATGGCGAAAACCAGCAACATTTCTTCCGCCTCCTCCATTGACTCTCCATAGAAACAGTTCTGCCGAGCTCTCTGTATATACCACAATGCTTTGCGCGCAGTGAGACGGAAGTCTCCATTGAAAATCAGCAGAGTCGAGTATCTTGTTAATAGAATATCGTTGGTCACACTCACACTCGGGTACAGAACCTCACTTGTTATTGATAACACACTGCAGTGCATGCTGGGAGTGGAACCCAGCAGGGTCTCAAATGGCTTCTTCCTTCCTTGATAAGAGATGAAAACTTGCGTTAAAATAATTGACATGGTGTTTGTTTTTGTGTAATTGTTAATATGATCCTAATGTCAAGTAGCAGACACACTACCCCTCTCTCTCTCACTCTGTGTTCTTTACAGGAAGTTGGTCATTGGTACTGTAACAAACACACACAACGCAGACTTCAGTCAGGAAGGAGGTGTAGCGGAGCAGAGTGAGTGTTATAGGAGTTGAACCCAGGTCCGGTTATAACCACTGAGCTCGTCTCCTGGATCCTGCGCTGGGCTGTAAGTGTCCTCTGTACTTAAGTTATAATTTATTTTATGTATATAGTGCCTTTCATACCACAGTATCTCCAAGAGCTTTACATGTCATTTACAGAGCTCCTTCCATACCACTGGATCTCAAAGAGCTTTACATGTCATTTATAGAGCTCCTTCCATACCACTGGATCTCCAAGAGCTTTACATGTCATTTACAGAGCTCCTTCCATACCACTGGATCTCAAAGAGCTTTACATGTCATTTATAGAGCTCCTTCCATACCACTGGATCTCAAAGAGCTTTACATGTCATTTATAGAGCTCCTTCCATACCACTGGATCTCCAAGAGCTTTACATGTCATTTATAGAGCTCCTTTCATACCACAGGATCTCAAAGAGCTTTACATGTCATTTATAGAGCTCCTTTCATACCACAGGATCTCAAAGAGCTTTACATGTCATTTATAGAGCTCCTTTCATAGCACAGGATCTCAAAGAGCTTTACATGTCATTTATAGAGCTCCTTTACATGCCATTCATAGTCAGTTGGGTTAGTGTAGCTCAGTCAGTTGGGTTAGTGTAGCTCAGTCAGTTGGGTTAGTGGAAACCCAGTCAATTGGGTTAGTGGAGACCCAGTCAGTTGGGTTAGTGTAGCTCAGTCAGTTGGGTTAGTGGAAACCCAGTCAATTGGGTTAGTGGAGACCCAGTCAGTTGGGTTAGTGTAGCTCAGTCAATTGGGTTAGTGGAAACCCAGTCAATTGGGTTAGTGGAAACCCAGTCAGTTGGGTTAGTGTAGCTCAGTCAGTTGGGTTAGTGGAGACCCAGTCAGTTGGGTTAGTGGAAACCCAGTCAGTTGGGTTAGTGGAAACCCAGTCAGTTGGGTTAGTGGGAACCCAGTCAGTTGGGTTAGTGGGAACCCAGTCAGTTGGGTTAGTGGAAACCCAGTCAGTTGGGCTAGTGGAAACCCAGTCAGTTGGGTTAGTGGAAACCCAGTCAGTTGGGCTAGTGGAAACCCAGTCAGTTGGGCTAGTGGAAACCCAGTCAGTTGGGCTAGTGGAAACCCAGTCAGTTGGGTTAGTGGAAACCCAGTCAGTTGGATTTAAATTATAATTCAGGCTTCTGTTTTTCGTTCTTTATTATTCATTTTAGGTGCTTATTTTAACCCTTTGATGCCTAAGCAGAATGGCCATATACAGGCATGAATATGACCCCTTTGTGTTTTAGTGCTTGTAGTTTGGCAACCTTAAATCAGAAATTAAAACCCAATATATCTACAGAAAGGGCTTACCTGTCTGTTTCCAGTGGTATCATGTATTTTGTTGTGGAATGTATATATTTATGTAAGCCATGCCCCCCAAAACATCGTAATGTAAAATAATAAATATTAAAAAAAAAAAAAAACTGCCAATTTCAACCCCTTTCTAAGTTAGATATAGAAAAAATATTCAGACGTTAGTTGTGAAATTTTATGAGGGTTTTAAAATCTGATTTTTTATTTGACTGTCTTCTACCGTTGAGGAGCTACAAGATCTTGTCCGAGCCCTGGTCTGTATGACAGAACGCCCTGTTCACAGCACTGTCAGCTATTTTATGAAAGTAGTCCAGACTAAGCAAAATATCACAGTGTTCATTGCCAAATCATACGTAAAACCTTTTAACCATGAAATATATCAATACAAGTAAAAAATGCAGTTGGTTTTTATTAAATTATTCAATAGTTTTGCATTGTGAAGAGAAAAATCATATTTATATACACACGTTATAGAATTCAATATATCCACGAATATAATTCAAGTCTATGGAAAAACTTACTATACCAACAAAACATAAATGGCGACAAAGCAGTAAACCTAACTGTATTGGACTGCTGCAATGAATGCGGCCACCACTGTAAGCAAACAAACAAATACATGCATTTCATTTGGGATATAAACATAATGTGCTGTATGTTTCCTGACTTGAAATCATTTTGCACTATGAAGAGAATCATATTTATAGACAAAAGTTATAGAATTTACTATAACTACGAACAGCACATCAACAATAACAAAAAACAAAAATCTATAGAAAAACAAACTACATGGTGCAGAACTCATAAAGCAGCAATTGTAAAGATAATGAGGTGATGCAATACGTTTTGCCACCACTGTAAGAAAACAAACAAACAAATCAATCAATCCAGTGATGCAGTGTGGTGCTCGTACTGTCAAGTGCAAGCCTGCTCTCATCCTGTCCTCCTCTTCCACTTCAGGATACGCGCTGGTACGTGCGTTTCCTCTGGGGCGGTTTCGAAGTGTGGCATCTAAACTGGCATGTAGGGATACTGTTGTTTTGTTCCTAGTAGTGTTCCGCTTTATATCGATACCAAATATCATGATACCAAAATCCTCTGATCCCTAATGTCGGGGTAAAATAAAAATATCTTATTGAAAATTCAAAAAACAAATTGAGTGCTTTAAAAACAATATGAACTAAGAAGACTCATTTCTGCTCAGCGGAAGAGACCAACTACCCTGCATGCTCTGGGAAAATTCAGTGACTGCAGCAGTCATGGTGAATGCAGGAGAGAAGCTTGGATTTCAGTCAGATGACAACAGCAAAGGAGGAAATGCCACCAGTTTATTGAAACATCTTTCAGATCGCCACCCCAATCTCTTACCAAAGTTTACTTTTACTGCAGTTTCTTCCATTCTTTTACTTTTATTTAAGTAAGTGAATCCCAGTGCATATTACTTTATAAAAAGTCACAGCAAAGATAACAGGAATAAATGCAAATAAAAATAAAACTAGAAGCCGATCAAAAGGGAGTTAATTGATTCTTGTTTATTTCGTCATTACAGTACATTTGCTAGAAGCTGCAAAAATCTAATTTGCTGACGTGTCATTAACCCTTAGCAGTCCATTTATTCAGTGCGTCTCAGGCACGTCAGGTCCAATTTATTTTCACACGCGCAGTTTATTTTAGACGCGCTGTTTAAAAGTAATTTTTTCACAGTAAAACATGTTTAAAAGACTCTGCATATCAACAGGACACTCAGTAATCTCCAGCCCCACCCCTCGTTCGCTGTTTTTTTCACATACCTCTTGATAGTAGTGCATACCGATAAATCATCTCCTGATCACTTGTTTTATTACCAAACTCCTCGATAATGCGATCCAAGTTATTATTTTCCGGAGAAAAATCGACTAGAGACCTGTTTTTTGCGTCTTTTTGATGATGTAGGACAGGGTCCGACATGGACCGGAAAGGGAAAATTGCAATGTAGGACCGGAAAGGGTTAAAACTCTACATGTTAATCTGTATTTTATGTAAGTGTGATGTGATAGCTGTGAAAGTCCTGTCTGTATTTTATGTGTAGAGCCCTGTGTGTTGTGAAAGTCCTGTCTGTATTTTATGTGTAGAGCCCTGTGTGATGTGATAGCTGTGAAAGTCCTGTCTGTATTTTATGTGTAGAGCCCTGTGTGTTGTGATAGCTGTGAAAGTCCTGTCTGTATTTTATGTGTAGAGCCCTGTGTGTTGTGATAGCTGTGAAAGTCCTGTCTGTATTTTATGTGTAGAGCCCTGTGTGTTGTGATAGCTGTGAAATTCCTGTCTGTATTTTATGTGTAGAGCCCTGTGTGTTGTGATAGCTGTGAGAGTCCTGTCTGTATTTTATGTGTAGAGCCTGTGTGTTGTGAAAGTCCTGTCTGTATTTTATGTGTAAAGCCCTGTGTGTTGTGATAGCTGTGAGAGTCCTGTCTGTATTTTATGTGTAGAGCCCTGTGTGTTGTGATAGCTGTGAAAGTCCTGTCTGTATTTTATGTGTAGAGCCCTGTGTGTTGTGATAGCTGTGAGAGTCCTGTCTGTATTTTATGTGTAGAGCCTGTGTGTTGTGAAAGTCCTGTCTGTATTTTATGTGTAGAGCCCTGTGTGTTGTGATAGCTGTGAGAGTCCTGTCTGTATTTTATGTGTAGAGCCCTGTGTGTTGTGATAGCTGTGAAAGTCCTGTCTGTATTTTATGTGTAGAGCCCTGTGTGTTGTGATAGCTGTGAAATTCCTGTCTGTATTTTATGTGTAGAGCCCTGTGTGTTGTGATAGCTGTGAGAGTCCTGTCTGTATTTTATGTGTAGAGCCTGTGTGTTGTGAAAGTCCTGTCTGTATTTTATGTGTAGAGCCCTGTGTGTTGTGATAGCTGTGAAATTCTTGTCTGTATTTTATGTGTAGAGCCCTGTGTGTTGTGATAGCTGTGAAAGTCCTGTCTGTATTTTATGTGTAGAGCCCTGTGTGTTGTGATAGCTGTGAAATTCCTGTCTGTATTTTATGTGTAGAGCCCTGTGTGTTGTGATAGCTGTGAAAGTCCTGTCTGTATTTTATGTGTAGAGCCCTGTGTGTTGTGATAGCTGTGAGAGTCCTGTCTGTATTTTATGTGGAGAGCCCTGTGTGTTGTGATAGCTGTGAGAGTCCTGTCTGTATTTTATGTGTAGAGCCTGTGTGTTGTGAAAGTCCTGTCTGTATTTTATGTGTAGAGCCCTGTGTGTTGTGATAGCTGTGAAATTCCTGTCTGTATTTTATGTGTAGAGCCCTGTGTGTTGTGATAGCTGTGAGAGTCCTGTCTGTATTTTATGTGTAGAGCCCTGTGTGTTGTGATAGCTGTGAAAGTCCTGTCTGTATTTTATGTGTAGAGCCCTGTGTGTTGTGATAGCTGTGAGAGTCCTGTCTGTATTTTATGTGTAGAGCCTGTGTGTTGTGAAAGTCCTGTCTGTATTTTATGTGTAGAGCCCTGTGTGTTGTGATAGCTGTGAAATTCCTGTCTGTATTTTATGTGTAGAGCCCTGTGTGTTGTGATAGCTGTGAAAGTCCTGTCTGTATTTTATGTGTAGAGCCCTGTGTGTTGTGATAGCTGTGAGAGTCCTGTCTGTATTTTATGTGTAGAGCCTGTGTGTTGTGAAAGTCCTGTCTGTATTTTATGTGTAGAGCCCTGTGTGTTGTGATAGCTGTGAGAGTCCTGTCTGTATTTTATGTGTAGAGCCCTGTGTGTTGTGATAGCTGTGAAAGTCCTGTCTGTATTTTATGTGTAGAGCCCTGTGTGTTGTGATAGCTGTGAAAGTCCTGTCTGTATTTTATGTGTAGAGCCCTGTGTGTTGTGATAGCTGTGAAAGTCCTGTCTGTATTTTATGTGTAGAGCCCTGTGTGTTGTGATAGCTGTGAGAGTCCTGTGTGTTGAATTGCATGCATGAGCGGTGGAAAGACCAGAATGAATAGACTTCATTGCCAGCATGTTTCCCGAACAGGATCAATGTGATGCTTCACCTGCAGAGGAAAGCACAGGACCTATAAAGCTTCTGAGTCACACTGCAGACGGCTACAGGTTCAGCATGAAAGCAATAAAAAGTACTTGCAGTTTATTACAGTAGCCAGAGTGGTTGTCTTTTGTCTAATTTACTTTCTGTGCAAGATTTTTATCAACCAGACGATCATGATGTGCCGAATGGCCTCCTCTCGCTAGTAGAATGTCTTGTGTTCTTATTTAAGGTGCACTGGGGCGTTGTTTTGACGAAGACATTTGGCTTGAATACGATCAAACAGAGTTCTGTTCTAATAGCACGTAAGAGGAAGGCATCTACAGAAGTGGCCTGTTTGTTTTAGAAACGTAGCGTTAAATATAATACTTAAATTTGAACTTTTCACTATTGAATTGAGTATGTTAGCAGTGTTTTTAGTAAAGCGGTTCTTTGCAAGAAGTACCTTTTTTTTTTTTTTTTAATCCGCTGAACAAATTTATTAAATTATTTCTAAGTAGTGATTTTCAAAATATCTTTAACACTATACAAATGTAAAATGAACGCATAGTGTTTAAAATGAAGGAATATAGCGTTTGTGTGTATTCCCTAATGTAACACATTACTGTGTTCATTTAACCCTTTGAGTAGTACGAACGTACTGGTATGTTCACTGCTCTCTGGTCCCCAGGGAGTACGAACGGTACGTTCTGCAACTTTAAACTTGAATTACTGAGCTTACAAAACTTCTGATAACAATATCTTGTTACACTAAGTTTCTGTAACACCTTTTATTGGTCTCTTGCACCCTCTGCTAGATATTGACTGAATTACATACAATAAACCATCACAAAAATGTCAACAGTGTTTGTAAACTGGCGAAAATTGCTCAGTGAGAAAGAAGTATTAGAAATAATACTGAATTCAGATTGCTCCATGCTTCAAGGAGTATCAAACGCTGAAGCATGAGGCACTCTCACTCCCTCCGCCCCACCACCTGTTTACCCAGATATGATTTATTCATCTCTCTCTCTCTCTCTCTCTCTCTCTCTCTCTCTCTCTTGCTTGCTCTCTCCCTCTAATTCAGCCCTTTTTTTTTTAGGACGTGTTGTGGTTGTTCCACCCTATTTGTTGTTTATTGTCTACCTGTTATTTTTTAGTCAAAACCTTTCCCTATGACAAAATTAAACGGTGTATTTATTTGTTTTATTTATTGACAGTAAAAATGATTTGTCTGTATTTTGTCAGTATTCATTACATACATACAGACATAATAGCTTTCAGCTTGCTTGTACGCTGTACTTGTAATAATCAAGCGCATGCTTAAGACAGAAAAAAAAATCTCACTCCTGTAGGACCGGCAGTGCATTTTAGAACTCGCTACTCAAAGGGTTAAGAGAAATGTTTTACAGTGTACATGAATCAATCGGGCTAGTCTAGTTTAGCATGATACTCTGTGTTCACTTGTTTTACTTTCTAAAATATTTGCACAGTATAGATTCATGGAGGTGTTATGTTGTATGTGACTTTAAGAACATAAGAAATGTTACAAGCAAGAGGAGGTCCATTTGGCCCATCTTGCTTATTTGGTTGTTTATTGATCCAAGAACCTCATCAAGCCATTTCTCAAAGTAACCGTGTAAATCAGCTTCCACATGTGCTTCATTTTTTCATTCCTTGCTCACATTTTTTTAGCACTTCTAAGATACCCCTGTATGTAAAACATCTGGCCTGGTTATAAAAAGACTGCTTCAAGAAAAGTATTTCTGTGTTATTTTATTATATATCAGAATGAAGAGATTCCTTGTAATTGGAGTTTTTGAAGCTGGCTGAAACAAGTTCTCTTTTTAAATAAAGAAAATTGTGTCTTTTACACAGTATTGTGCTTTCTTACCACTTTTATATTAATTTTATCATCGGTGGCAATGACCTTTAAATACACACAGCCATTTAACATGTAAGGGACATAAGATCCAAAGTATGGTGATAGTCTCTAATGTCGTGGTACTGTGCATGGTGTCGTATCGATACTCCCTAAATGAGGTATCGCTGAAGTGCCGAGCCTTATTCAGTGACAGGCTCAGAAAGACTGATTTGATTGATTGACGGCTTATTAGGGCTGTGAGACATCCCAGAACAGAGTTTGCGTTCTCGGATTTAAGTCCTGAAACTAGAGAGGTCTGGTGCGTAGGGGTTAAACTATTTGAGTTTTATGTAAGTCATTACATTTTTCTTTTTTTTGTGGGCTTTCACTTTTTATATACTGTATGAAATTATTGTTTTCATTACTTTCCAAAATGCTTGGGCTTTTTTTCTGTCACAATATGTATATTTACCATGCACAGTACACAGCCTGCACTAGTGTTGTGTGATACCTCAGTTAGGAGTCTCGATACGATACCATGCACAGTACACAGCCTGCACTAGTGTTGTGTGATACCTCAGTTAGGAGTCTCGATACGATACCATGCACAGTACACAGTCTGCACTAGTGTTGTGTGATACCTCAGTTAGGAGTCTCGATACGATACCATGCACAGTACACAGTCTGCACTAGTGTTGTGTGATACCTCAGTTAGGAGCCTCGATACGATACCATGCACAGTACACAGTCTGCAGTAGTGTTGTGTGATACCTCAGTTAGGAGTCTCGATACGATACCATGCACAGTACACAGCCTGCACTAGTGTTGTGTGATACCTCAGTTAGGAGTCTCGATACGATACCATGCACAGTACACAGCCTGCACTAGTGTTGTGTGATACCTCAGTTAGGAGTCTCGATACGATACCATGCACAGTACACAGTCTGCACTAGTGTTGTGTGATACCTCAGTTAGGAGTCTCGATACGATACCATGCACAGTACACAGTCTGCACTAGTGTTGTGTGATACCTCAGTTAGGAGCCTCGATACGATACCATGCACAGTATCATGATATTCATACTATCACCATACTTTGGATCGTATATCCATTACATGTTAAATGGTACAATATATGTTTAAATGTATGTTTTATTTTCCTGCTGAAAACCAGTTCCAGTGTATTCATAGGTCATTGCCACTGGGTCTGGGAGTAGCTTACCCTCTGATTTTAACACAGAGTAAAATGTATTTTCAGGGGGTAAAATACAACCTTATCTTTCATGAGTAATCTTGTTAAATACTGTACAATCTTTGATAGTAATGGGGTAGGCCTTCCATTTTAACTGCTATGTTACTTTGAACTACTGTACAACCACGAGAGTGTGCTGCAAGTCCATCAGCTCAGCGCATCGACATACGATATCACATTGACTGCAAATGAATTACGTTACTTATATTTTAACATTACATTCTTAAACTCAGTGATCATGTTAAAACCTCAATATAAAGCCATACAGATAAATAAAATAAGGAAATGCATTAATCAGATAGATAAGTTTGTTTACTGTTGTAGGCACCTTATTTTAGTGGTTGCCTCTGACGATGCTTCCAGTTGGATTTGTAGCTGGACTGGGGTGTTTATACCTCGACCTGTGAATTTTTCTTATTCTTACTGTGATTGGCTGCAAAGACAACAGGTAGACAAGCTGTGCAGCAGAATTGTTATGTGTATTTTCACACATTCAATTGAAATTTGGTGTGTATTTCCTGATTTTTGGGGTTTTTTTTTTTTTAATGCGTATAAACTGCAGGTACGCAGCTTATCTGGACTGCTGGCCACTGACTGTAAAATTCAAATAAAAATGGTGAGAAAGCGCAACACTTGGGGTAAAAGACACCATTATCTTTATTTCTTACCTATAAAAAGAGACCTGTGGCGTTTCGGCACATCATGTTCGCCTGGTTAAAAATCTGCAAAGAAAGTAAATGAAGCAAAAGACAACCACTCTGGCTGCTGTAATAAACTGTGTGTTTTTATTGCTTTCATGCTGAATCTGCAGCCGCCTGCGTTAGTGGACTTTTGCAGTGTGACTCGGAAGCTCCTGAAAGCATCACACAGGGCTCTTAATTGGCAAGGTCAAAATGGCCTTGTTAAATAAATGTGTAGAGGGCACCCAGGCCACTAAACTGAAGTCAAGGCTGAAATGTAGGATGTTTTGTCCTTTTGCTTGATTCATATATAAAGCTAATTATTGGGCACAAAAAGAAACAACACAGTTTAACTTTTATAATGATTTGGTTATTCAGAAAATGCCTTTTTTTTTTTTTTTTTTTTAATGTCAACCAGCAGCCTAGACTGGGGCCTGTGAGGACAGCTCCCCGTGCTGAAGCCAGGCATTGGCTTTTATCACTCATCCATGGGAGAATTTGTGTTCAATTTTAACAGCATATATTCTACTCCGTTTAACAAACTAACCTCAAATCTCGTTCCCGCGTGTAACATACAAGAGTCACTGTGTTGCATTTATGGGTGAACTGAAACAACAAGATAAGATGGACCAATAATAATACTAAACACTGTAATACAATGCAGAATAGTATTTCCTACTGTTTTTGTTTTCGTCAGACGTACAGTACTAAAAACAAAATCTACGGATGTAACTAAACAATCTAGGATTGTATGCATTACAACATATAGCCCTGCATCTAAGACAATTGAGGATCTCATTTTGAAACATTGGAACATTATTGCTTATAGAAATCTCAAAGATCTTTTAGTAAGAGTGGATCATTATAAGCCTACACCTACCTGCCACTTTGGTATTCTACCTGGGTACTATCATTGTCATAATTGTGCACAATGTAACAATACTTACAAAACTGACACCTTCTGGCACCCCCACACAGGTATAACAATTAAAGTTAGAGGTGTAATCAATTGCAGTACCCAAAATGTGATTTTGTCCATGTGGACTTGCACATGTAGGAAAAACTAGCAGAACTTTAAAAACACAAATATCGCAGCATAAGAGTGCTATTAGACGGATAGACATGACCTCCGTGGTTGCTAAACATTTTCATGTGTATAAGTGCAATGTTGCCTACTTGAATAGAAAGAATTAATAGACCTAGGAGGGGAGGGAATGTAGATAGGCTGTTATTACAAAGAGTGTCTTGTTTTATCTGCACTTTGCGAAAACATATTAACCCAGTCAGTGATGATACCAGCACCAGTATAGCAGTGTGTGTGACACCAGCACCACTAGAGCAGTGTGACATAATACCGGCACCACTATAGCAGTGTGAGATGATACCGGCACCACTATAGCAGTGTGAGGTGATACCAGCACCACTATAGCAGTGTGTGTGACACCAGCACCACTATAGCAGTGTGAGATGATACCGGCACCACTATAGCAGTGTGTGTGACACCAGCAGCACTAGAGCAGTGTGAGGTGACACCAGCACCACTATAGCAGTGTGAGGTGATACCAGCACCACTAGAGCAGTGTGTGTGACACCGGCACCAGTATAGCAGTGTGAGGTGATACCAGCACCACTATAGCAGTGTGAGGTGATACCAGCACCACTATAGCAGTGTGAGGTGACACCAGCACCGCTATAGCAGTGTGAGGTGACACCAGCACCGCTAGAGCAGTGTGAGGTGACACCAGCACCACTATAGCAGTGTGTGTGACACCAGCACTACTAGAGCAGTGTGAGGTGATACCAGCACCACTAGAGCAGTGTGAGGTGATACCAGCACCACTATAGCAGTGTGTGTGACACCAGCACCACTATAGCAGTGTGTGTGACACCAGCACCACTAGAGCAGTGTGAGGTGATACCAGCACCACTAGAGCAGTGTGTGTGACACCAGCACCAGTATAGCAGTGTGAGGTGATACCAGCACCACTATAGCAGTGTGTGTGACGCCGGCACCACTAGAGCAGTGTGAGGTGATACCAGCACCACTAGAGCAGTGTGAGGTGATACCGGCACCAGTAGAGCAGTGTGTGTGACACCGGCACCAGTATAGCAGTGTGAGGTGATACCAGCACCACTATAGCAGTGTGTGTGACACCAGCACCACTAGAGCAGTGTGAGGTGATACCAGCACCACTATAGCAGTGTGTGTGACACCAGCACCACTAGAGCAGTGTGAGGTGATACCAGCACCACTAGAGCAGTGTGAGGTGACACCAGCACCGCTAGAGCAGTGTGAGGTGACACCAGCACCACTATAGCAGTGTGAGGTGACACCAGCACCGCTATAGCAGTGTGAGGTGATACCAGCACCGCTAGAGCAGTGTGAGGTGACACCAGCACCACTATAGCAGTGTGAGGTGACACCAGCACCACTAGAGCAGTGTGAGGTGACACCAGCACCGCTAGAGCAGTGTGAGGTGACACCAGCACCACTATAGCAGTGTGAGGTGACACCAGCACCGCTAGAGCAGTGTGAGGTGACACCAGCACCACTATAGCAGTGTGTGTGACACCAGCACCGCTAGAGCAGTGTGAGGTGACACCGGCACCACTAGAGCAGTGTGAGGTGATACCAGCACCACTAGAGCAGTGTGAGGTGATACCAGCACCACTAGAGCAGTGTGAGGTGATACCAGCACCACTAGAGCAGTGTGAGGTGACACCGGCACCGCTAGAGCAGTGTGAGGTGACACCGGCACCGCTAGAGCAGTGTGTGCGACACCGGCACCGCTGGATCAGTGGGCACAGCTACACTCGGGCTAAGCCACTACCGTGCCGTGCAGTAATCCGACTACACCACATCTATAAAAAAGAGCAACTAAAATGTTTCCGAAATTTTACCCTAGTTTAACAGCACATGTTACTTTATTGAGACAGAGCAATGCATGAACCACAAGAAGAGCAGAGAGCAAGCAAAAATGGAGTTCAATGTTTTTAATAAGATAAAACATGCTTTTCGCATTTACAAAAATTGAATCTCAAATGGATCCTGGGCTTCGTAAAACGTTAGGCACGTTAGTTAACATCAGCTGAACAAGTTTGATACTGTCGTTCGCAAGTCAGCATCACAGATTGTGAAGCACTAAAGGGCACCTAGCAGTAAAACAATCCATTTAGTTACATTGGTGAATTGGAGATATGGTTGAGGACTCCGTCAACAAAGTGTATTCAGATCAAAGCAACTCCAGCTAAACAAAACCTAGCAAGTCCACAATCTCGTCTCCCAATGGAGTTCAGATACCAAGCATCGGGCACGTGTTCCATTGGCTAAATAATCCCATTCTCACATCTATCAAAGAAAGGAAGTGGCTTTTCATTTTATAGGCTAAACAATCCCATAGGAGCCATTCTAGCTCTGCCCCTACCCCTCTCACTACAGGCAGAGCCGCTCCCGGGCTAAGAATGTAGCAGCAGCGGCAACACATGAGCTCCAATTGCTATATGCAGATACACCCCCCCGTCAGTACACACTACAGTTCATGAACTTCACACACAGAGTAGCAATTTCTCAAAAACCCTACCGCCGCTCCTCCTTCCCAGCCCGGCATCCATGCTCACACAAACTGCTTGTTATCCTGAATGTCCTCCCTGCTCTCCCCTCATTCTTCTTAATGAAGCTTTATGAAATATTCAGCTACAAACAATTGGACTAATTAATCAATTACAACGCGATCTCCTTACACACATTCACACGTGCTTTAAAAAAACATATCAATGTTAAATAATCAAAGTGCAATAGAAAAATGAAACCTCTTAAATTATAAATACAAAATAAAGTGCAAAGAAAGCTTAACCCTGTTACACTGGCAATGTGAAATCCAGTGCAGTTAACATGAAAACTAGTGCACTGCTAGGCAGAACGACATACAGACTAGCTTCCTTTGAAACATTGTATTAAGTGCATCACTGTGTTCTTGTATGTAGTCTTGTGTGGTTTTGACTGCCTGAAGGTCCGATATTGAAGAACAGGATGATGAACTGTATGAAATGAACGGAAAGCCGCAACTTGCAGAGTCAATTTTATAGAGCCTACAGTTATATCATTGTGACAGGGAGCCGGGTCGCTGGTTCCTGAGCAAGTGTGTATGCCTATGAGAAATCAGCTGCGACGCGCAGCCGGAGACGCGTTGCTAAACAACCAGCTGAGCGGGAGGCTCATCCTGAGCTAAGCTGATCTGGAGTTCCGGATTGGCTGTGGGGCATGCCTGGGGATGAGCGCAAAGCTCAAATAGCTGCTGTGCTACAGCTCGGGGCTGCTGCAAGGCCATTGCTGTACAGACGGGCGCTGAATGGGAGCGTGTTTGTATACATCCAGGAGGGAAGTGTCCGCTCTGCAGGAACTACTACCACAGAGCCCTTTAACTGCAAGACGAGGCCTGTGGAGGCGATTGCCCAGCACTTCAGAAGCAACAGAACAGAAGTAGGTCAGCTTAGGGGATGTGAATCCCAAAACAGTATAGAGAGGGTTACCGTAGACTAGCAGGTTCCTGGAGCAGGACATTCCGTTTAGTGGGACTAGCGCGCGTCGCTTTGTGTGGCAGGCTTTTATTTTTAGCTTTGTGTTTGTTTTGTTTTCTTTATTAAATGTGACACTAGGTCTATCATTGCTGGTACCCTAGTGTCCATACTGTGTTTAAATTAAATCTGCGTGCCTGAGCGGCGTATCAGCATCCATGCTCTGTGTCTCTCAGTATTTTCCAGTGACTACCCACACATGTAACACATTCCCTGTTACAATCATGATTAAAGAAAATGTACAAACGCTGGCTGTGCCTTCGCATAGCACACACAGTGCTGGCATTATACACTGTATTCATTAACATTGTTCTCTCAAACAAGTCCAATCACCTCCAAAAAACGTAAATCACATCAGCACAGAACTCAAGATAGAACCAGCAAACTGCACAAGAATTCCCTTCCTCTTTTGACTGATTAGAAGTGATTCATCACCCGGTTCATAAACAGGCCTTTGGTTCATCTCAGAATGTTTTCTCTTCAGGGAACCAAAAGTCAGCCACTTATCCATATTAGAGAGTTTGGAATTATTAACTTGTAGATTCAGTGCACACTCTTGTCATAACATGAGTCAGAAACTGTCACAAATCAAAATTGTTTTTAAACATCCGGTATTCTACGACAGCCACTAGATGGTGAAAAAGAAAGAATACATGCACAGCTTGCTCCATATTCCCGAAGACAAATGAACACAAACTGCTTTGACGTGTCACTGGCAGACTGCTCGCGTACCACAGTTTGGGAACCGCTGCTCTACAGAACTGTGCTGTGCTGATCCTACATTGTGTTAGCTCAGTGTGTCACAGTCTGCACATCTAGTTGTGTCACACAGCTTTAACAAACAGATCTTGTGTTGTTTTCCAGGGAAATGAAGATGGGATTCCTGGGGAGGACCTGTCTCATTGTCTTGAGTTTGCTAAAAGCTGTTTCTACACAAGGTGAGAGGGACTGTAGAAATGAAACTGATGAAGAGACATCCTGCTATCTCTAACATGAAGATATTTCATCAGGAAAGATCCATTGAGATAAAATATTTAACTGTCAGTGTGTTTATTGTCTCTGTGTGGATGTATAGCATTGAGCTCAAAGAACTTCCAGGAGGAACACCAACCCTACATACAGCTTGCAAATACTCATTCTACTGAAGATGCCTTTTTAAGAAACAGGTTTTTTATGTTTGTTTATTGCCTAACCTTGTCTTTTCTTTTTCAGATGCATGGCGTGTCGTTGGCTCTGATCAGCCTGTCATTGCTGAGCCTGGTGATGATGTCATCCTGCCCTGTCACATTTCACCCAGAGTCAGTGCTGTGGACATGGAAGTGAGGTGGTACAGGGACAGATTCGACACGCCTGTTCATTTATATGTAAACAAAAAGGATCAGCCAGGAACACAGGACAGTGCTTACCGGGGTCGCACTGCTCTCCGTCCCTCTGCACTGCAGACAGGCGATATCTCTCTGCATCTGAGAAACCTCCAGCCCTCTGATAGAGGCGTCTATACCTGCTTAGCTGATAATCATGATGAAGAAGGGCTTACTGAACTGATAGTTACAGGTAGTGTTTGATAAACAAGTGTTTGATACAAATTGTAGGAACTTTATCTAAGATTATATAATTCTCCAGTTAGACCCCACATAATATCACCAATTCTGGTCACTTTATTACCTTGAACATCTAATAAGATACAGAGGAGCTAGGCCCTCCACATGATGTGATAATATGAGCGCTGAGGACAGAATAGTGCAGTCTAGAATAAAGGCTTAGCATTAACATTTAAAAATAGTCTGAAATTAGTATGTGAAACTTGTCACAGGGATTAGTACAAGTATGCACCCAATGGAAGGTAGGCATTTACTTCAAGAACAGTTTACTACTGAACCCTATCAACACTAAACACAGAATATGGTTTTATATTTATCCTGTTTGATGATCCCTACACTTGAAGATAAAAAAATCAAATTGCCATGTTGTGTTTTTAATAATTCCACACAATACATGTCTGTGTGGCTTGGATTGATAATGCTGCACTACTGGCCTGCCTGTACCAGCACATGGCTGGTTTAATGGATTGGAAACACTGTTAAATACTCTCTCTACTCCCTGACAGCTCTGGGGACCCAGCCCTCAAACTGTGGACTCTAAACAAGGAGAGCAGACCTGGCTGGTGTATCTATCTGTGTGTGTCTCACTGTCTCTATTCCCTGACAGCTCTGGGGACCCAGCCCTCAATCTCTATGGACTCTACACAAGGAGAGCAGACCCGGCTGGTGTGTCTATCTGTGTGTGTCTCACTGTCTCTATTCCCTGACCGTCTATCTGTGTGTGTCTCACTGTCTCTATTCTCTGACAGCTCTGGGGACCCAGCCCTCAATCTCTATGGACTCTACACAAGGAGAGCAGACCTGGCTGGTGTGTCTATCTGTGTGTGTCTCACTGTCTCTATTCCCTGACAGTCTATCTGTGTGTGTCTCACTGTCTCTATTCCCTGACAGTCTATCTGTGTGTGTCTCACTGTCTCTATTCTCTGACAGCTCTGGGGACCCAGCCCTCAATCTCTATGGACTCTACACAAGGAGAGCAGACCCGGCTGGTGTGTCTATCTGTGTGTGTCTCACTGTCTCTATTCCCTGACAGTCTATCTGTGTGTGTCTCACTGTCTCTATTCCCTGACAGCTCTGGGGACCCAGCCCTCAATCTCTATGGACTCTACACAAGGAGAGCAGACCTGGCTGGTGTGTCTATCTGTGTGTGTCTCACTGTCTCTATTCCCTGACAGTCTATCTGTGTGTGTCTCACTGTCTCTATTCCCTGACAGTCTATCTGTGTGTCTCACTGTCTCTATTCCCTGACAGTCTATCTGTGTGTGTCTCACGGTCTGTATTCCCTGACAGCTCTGGGGACCCAGCCCTCAATCTCTATGGACTCTACACAAGGAGAGCAGACCCGGCTGGTGTGCAGATCAGAGGGGTGGAGCCCTGAACCTGAAGTGATCTGGAGAGACAGGGATGGAAACGATGTGACATCACTGTCCAACACAACAGTGCAGAGGGACAGGCAGGGGCTCCTCAGTGTCAGCAGCTACATCAAAATCAAACAGCAGTCCAACGTGTTCTCCTGTCTGGTTAGAAGTAAAATACCCAAACCAGACTGGGAATCCAAACTCCACATATCCAGTGAGTATCACATGTTTGTGGATTGAGCCTGACTGACACCGACCATAGATTACAGTCATCATGATGGGGCATCAACATCTGAATCAAACACATGAACTAGTGGACCAGTCAATATCTGAATCAAACACATGAACTAGTGGACCAGTCAATATCTGAATCGAACACATGAACTAGTGGACCAGTCAATATCTGAATCGAACACATGAACTAGTGGACCAGTCAATATCTGAATCGAACACATGAACTAGTGGACCAGTCAATATCTGAATCGAACACATGAACTAGTGGACCAGTCAATATCTGAATCAACACATGAACTAGTGGGCCAGTCAATATCTGAATCAAACACATGAACTAGTGGACCAGTCAATATCTGAATCAAACACATGAACTAGTGGACCAGTCAATATCTGAATCAAACATTGGTTTGGGGGGGGGTGTGTGGAATGCTCACTATGAGGGGGTGTGGTCAGTGTTGGGAGGGGTGTGTGGAATGCTCACTATGAGGGGTGTGGCTCAGTGTTGGGAGGGATGTGTGGAATGCTCACTATGAGGGGTGTGGTTCAGTGTTGGGAGGGGTGTGTGGAATGCTCACTATGAGGGGGTGTGGTCAGTGTTGGGAGGGGTGTGTGGAATGCTCACTATGAGGGGGTGTGGTTCAGTGTTGGGAGGGGTGTGTGGAATGCTCACTATGAGGGGGGGTCTCAGTGTTGAGAGGGGTGTGTGGAATGCTCACTATGAGGGGGTGTGGTCAGTGTTGGGAGGGGTGTGTGGAATGCTCACTATGAGGGGGGGGTCTCAGTGTTGAGAGGGGTGTGTGGAATGCTCACTATGAGGGGTGTGGTCAGTGTTGGGAGGGGTGTGTGGAATGCTCACTATGAGGGGTGTGGTCAGTGTTGGGAGGGGTGTGTGGAATGCTCACTATGAGGGGTGTGGTCAGTGTTTGGAGGGGTGTGTGGAATGCTCACTATGAGGGGTGTGGTCAGTGTTGGGAGGGGTGTGTGGAATGCTCACTATGAGGGGTGTGGTCAGTGTTGGGAGGGGTGTGTGGAATGTTCACTATGAGGGGTGTGGTCAGTGTTGGGAGGGGTGTGTGGAATGCTCACTATGAGGGGTGTGGTCAGTGTTGGGAGGGGTGTGTGGAATGCTCACTATGAGGGGTGTGGTCGGTGTTGGGAGGGGTGTGTGTGTTCCAGTGTGTTGAGCTGCTGTGTTGTTTTCCAGGGGATTTTTTCCCAGGAGTCTCTGGATGGATGGTGGCTTTCTTCTTGACTTTAGCTCTCAGTATTGGAGCCATTCCTCCGCTGGTGATCCAATGGAGAAGAATGGATGGTATGAACTTTATCATTATCATGAGGCATTTCATATAGCTCTGTGCATTTTAAACATGTCAAACAGGTTTACAATAATATGGACTGTTCTGTTTTTCTTCTAGCCATGGAGAGAAAGGCTGAACTTCTGGGTAAGTAAAGCACTTAATGAATAGATGCTGAAAATTGCTCAGAACCGCCTGGCAATGCATCTCCTGCAGTCCACATTAACAAATAGATAGCTGTCTTATTTATTCTGTTATTTTGATCTCTGTGCTGCTGATTCAGTTTGAGTCACACTTTGTCATTGTGTTGTTGGTACATTGTTATTGTTTATATACATTACTATTGTTTTTACATTGCTATTGTTTATATACAGTGCCGTGAAAAAGTATTTGCCCCTGTCTGATTTTCTGCATTTTTGCATATTTTTGACACTGAATGTTATCAGATCTTCAACCAAAATCTAATATTAGATAAAAGTGACCCTGAGTGAACAAATGACACAAAAATTGATACATATTTCATTTATTTATTAAAGAAAGTTATGCAACACCGAATGCCCCCGTGTGAAAAAGTAATTTGCAGAACTGCTTCAACTCGGTGACGTTTGTGGGTTTTCGAACATGAACTGCTCGTTTCAGGTCCTGCCACAACATCTCTATGGGGTTTAGGTCTGGACTTTGATTAGGCCATTCCAAAACTTAAAATTTCTTGTTCTTCAACCATTCTGGTGTAGACTTGCTCCTGTGTTTCGGATCATTGTCTTGCTGCATGACCCAGCTGAGCTTCAGCTTCAGCTCAGGGACGGATGGCCTGACATTCTCCTGTAGAATTCTCTGATACAGAGCAGAATTCATGGTTCCTTCAATGATGGCAAGGCATCCAGGTCCTGATGCAGCAAAGCATCCCCAAACCATGACACTACCACCACCATGCTTGACCGTTGGTATGAGGTTCTTACTGTGGAATGCAGTGTTTGGTTTTCGCCAGACACATAACGGGGCCCATGTCGGCCAAAAAGTTCCACTTTTGACTCATCTGTCCATAGAACATTGTTCCAGAACTCTTGAGGATCATCCAGGTGCTTTTTGGCAAACTTGAGACGAGCATTCATGTTCTTCTTAGTGAGCAATGGTTTCCGCCTTGCTACTCTGCCATGAATCCCATTTTTGCCCAGTGTCTTTCTGATGGTGGAGTCATGAACACTGACCTTAGCCGAGGCGAAAGAGGCCTGCAGATCCCTGGATGTTGTTCTAGGGTTCCTTGTGACTTCCTGGACGATTTTACGCCTTGCTCTTGGAGCGATTTCGGCAGGACGGCCACTCCTGGAAAGATTTACTACTGTCCCAAACTTTCTCCATTTGGACAATATGGCTCTGACTGTGGTTCGGTGGAGTCCCAGAGCCTTAGAAATGGCTTTGTAACCCTTTCCAGACTGATAAGCATCAACAACCTTTTTCTGGAGGTCGTCAGAATTTCTTTTGTTCGTGGCATGATGTGCCTCTAGAACCTGTGTGCTGACAATTTCACTCTGATGGTAAGGGCCAAAGTCAGTCAGATTTATATTGGGCAGGGCTGGCCCAAATCAGGCCTGGTTGTTAACCAAAGTACTCAAACAGCTGACCCTAATTATCCCTTTAATTGGATTGAGTTAACTAGGGAGGGCAATAACTTTTTCTCATCTGAAGATTGCATGTTTGATTACCTTGCACACCAAACAAATGAAAGAAGCACCAAACTTTGGTGTCATTTTTTCTCTCAGACTCCCTCTATATACTACTACAACCCACAAACAAATCTGACCAAATTCAATGTTAAAATGGTGCAAAATTGCAGAAAATCAGACGGGGCAAATAGTTTTTTACGGCACTGTACATTGCAATTGTTTATATGCATTGCAATTTTTTTATTTTTACATTGCTATTGTTTATATACATTGTAATTGTCCGTGTATTGTTTTCCAGGACCCCCTTGTAAACGAGACACTGGTCTCAATGGGTACATCTCCTGGTTAAATAAATTAATCTATTAAAATTGAAATTTTAAAAAAGCTGTGGTTTTTTGGACACAAAGGTTTAGGAATATAAATATTTCTTTATGGAGGGATGTTGAAAATTGTAGCAATTTTAGATTTGATGTTTTATGTACTTAAGACAGCAGATTCATTTTTACATGGACAGCCTGCTCATTTAACTGGTTGTGTTTTTTATACTGCAGTTTAATCTGTACTGGATCTGAAATAACCACACACTGTTCTGTCTGATTCATTTTAATCTGCACTGGAGCTGAAATAACCACACACTGTTCTGTCTGATTCATTTTAATCTGTACTGGAGCTGAAATAACCACACACTGTTCTGTCTGATTCATTTTAATCTGTACTGGAGCTGAAATAACCACACACTGTTCTGTCTGATTCATTTTTTTAGCTGCTAAGTGCCTTCGTAAGGAACTTGGTAAGAATTGGTTTTTATTTTCAGAATTACCATAAAACTTCATGTCCTATCTGTCTGTGTGCCTGTGTTAGCTTTCTATCCTTTTATCTGTCTGTGTGTCTGTGTTAGCTTTCTATCCTTCTATCTGTCTGTGTGTCTGTGTTAGCTTTCTATCCTTCTATCTGTCTGTGTGTCTGTGTTAGCTTTCTATCCTTCTATCTGTCTGTGTGCCTGTGTTAGCTTTCTATCCTTCTATCTGTCTGTGTGCCTGTGTTAGCTTTCTGTTCTTCTATCTGTTAGCTTTCTATAATTCTGTCTGTCTAGTGAAATCATGGTTTCAGAATCTCTTCAGAATTGGGCCCACAACTCCATGTGTGCATGCAGACCATCACTACTGGACCTGCTCCAGGATATCTTATGTCAGTTACAGTTAGACTAACTTGCTTGATACAGAGTGATCTATTATTCAGTGGTATTCAAAAGGTGATTTTACACCTCAGTGTTCAGAATGTAATCCAGCTCTCTTCTTTTCACAGAGTCTATGAGCCGCGAGGTCCTTAAATCAGGTATGTAGACTGTGTGGAAATCCACAGCCTGTCTCACCCCAGCACAGCCCTGCCGGTTAGTGTGTGCTGCACATCTTCTGAACTGTAGAAAGTACAGGAGGAGTGATTGTAAAATAATGCTCTCTTTATTTCTGTGTTCTAGAATGGAAGTGGATCCTCAGCTCAGCAGGTATGTGTCTCTTCAATGGATTCCTTTCACAGTGGAGGGTAAAAGAACAGCGAGGAGCCCCGTCTCACTCACTGTGTTTACATCTATATTTACATTGTGCCCCATTTAAACCTCTGTGCACTCCCAGCTCAGCAACGCCAGCCTTGTGTGCCTCCCAAAGGAAACACTGAAAAGGAGAGGAGAAAGTGTGTTTAGTTATAATGCCCCAGATTGTGAACTCACTGTGAAGTGAAGATCACATGTAGACACTGCAGGGCTCCATATGTTACACTTTGACATGCATCTAGAGAACTGCTGATCTGATTGGGATGAAACTTGGTACAGACATTCTTTCTACACATTATTAAGAGTGTCCCAATCTGGAGCCTGTCTGCACCTCTCCTCTCATGAGTGTACCCCTCCCTCTATCCTTCTCCTGTTCTCTTCAAAGGGGATGCATATCCCAGTTGATGTCCTATAGGTTGGGATTCTGATTTCAGTTTTTGTACCTCGGCTTTTCTCCTGTCCTTTACGAATTCAGCTGATCCTAGTTGAGCTGTTCGTGTCGCTCAATCACAGCTGAGAAACGGGTTCATATAAAACGATCTCATTAAAAATAAAAAAAGATTCTGTTGAAACAACTAAATGGTCTTTTAAATCGGCCAAGCCTTAATTATTGATTAACAAGCAGAACATATAATCAAGATTGCAGCATGTTAAGTGACTATTTTTTATTAAAGGTAGAATGAACAATAAAGTATTTTCTGCTGGACACACTTTATTACAGTCGTTAAAGGGGAACCCAAATGCAAAAAAATGATCTTCCTATTCTGATTTGATATAAAAACACAAATATTGGAGTTTTTTATGACTGCTTTTTGGGTTACAAATAGCGTTCCAGTAGGTTTCTATCCAACAAGGAAATAGATGGTGAAATCTGACTTGTGATGTCACAGAGTGAACTCGGTGGCTGAAAAGATGGTGAATATTATTGAAAACACGTTGATGAGAAGCTGTGATTTCACTGACTGTACTACCTCAGAAGTTAATGAAAACGATGAGTGTAATGGGGAGGGCAGTGTTCTTGATGACAGCGGGCTCGTTGTTGCTGTGTGTGGCATACAGCCATATCAATTTGAGCCGTGTGAAACCGAAAGCAACGCATCTGACGAAAGCGAGTCGGACATCGATGAAGGCGATCGCCTACATAACAGATTGGTAAGTTTTATTTGTATTACTACTACCACGTGTATAAACTAACTGCATGCCAATTGATCTGAAGTAATCTGTTTTTATTAAATGTAATTTAATGTTATTAAAAAAACAACTACAGTACATTCAATCCCGGGTGCACTGCTGTTTGCACACTTGAGCAAGGTAGCCTACATCACTGGGTCACATTGCTAGTAAAAAGTGCCCAGCTGTATATATTGGTATAAATCTAAGTCGCTTTGGATAAAAGCGTCAGCCAAATTAATAAAATGTGGTTTAAATATCCCACTTCCTTGACACTTGCAGAGGTGACCTACCCTTCCTATTATGATGGATTGCAAAACAAATTATTATTATTATTATTATTATTATTATTATTATTATTATTATTATTATTTACCTTCATTGTTATTTATGTTCGTTAAATGTCTTTCTTTTAAATACTCTTGTTATAGGCTTGGTACTTTTCAACATTTATTTCTGTTCCCTTTACCTCCCGTTTATAACTGTTAACTAGCATTGTTAATCCATGTCCATTTCTTAATTAAATCAAGGATATCTGGTGATGTCCAAACAATTTCAGTTTTTTCTACCAAGAACTGACTTAAGGGGCTGAATACTTGTGCAACCAGTATATTTCATTTTGTACATGTTCTTTGCAAGTTTTGCTGACATTTAACCTCCTCATATAACAGTGTTAAATTTAACCATTACAGCTTTGAATAAAAAAAAAAGTTAGTTTGAAAAACTGTTAAGACATTATTTGTAATTCCGCAAAATGTGACATTATTGGTAGGGAGTGAATACTTCTGCAAACCACTGTATATAAAGATAATTGATCGCTTTACTTTCATGGTGAAAAGGTTGCAGTCACTGCAATGCACTCTGCACTGAATCACATATTTTGAGAGAAACACAAATGCTTATTTCGTAAAACAAGTTCTGTCTGGAGACAAACCTCTTTTTAAACTTAGCAGATAATACAAATGCAGAAATAGAAGAAAAAATGGTGTAATTAATGATGCGTTTCCATTAAAATAGTACCTTTTACATTGCAATCAGGTGATACAGTGCGCTGTAACCTGTTACT